>NC_060069.1:68049624-68349624 GCF_922984935.1 Meles meles
CAGGTTCCCCCTTCTTTTTTTTTTAAACTAACTGTACCACTAGGTGACAGAATAGTGAGGGGATGTTTACTTTTATAGAAGCACTCTAATAAATGAATAAGGAATAAAAAAATTTGAAAATCACCATTCTGTAACTCCTGATGTATTAATGGAGGTAGCCAATGGTCATCAGTAGCTACTAACATCCAAAGGAAGAGAAGGAAGGATGTACCACCACCTAGGAAGTAGACTTGCTGAAAACAGAACCTGACCAAGCCTGTAGATTCAACTATTTACTTACAAAAAAACAGGACAAAAGAACATGTTACATAGCCCCAGGAGACACACTAAGCAAAATCCATGGAGGTTAACTCTCTGGGACAAACAACTTGTATGTTCAATAAACTGTATCAATAACAAATGATTAAATGAGACTTCAAATACATCAACTAAGTGCAATGTGTAGAACTTATCTGAATTCAACGAAACAAGTACATTTATGGGGTACCGGGGTGGCTCAGTTGGTTGAGTGTCTGCCTTGGACTCAGGTCATGATCCCGGGGTCCTGGTATGGGGCCCCACATCCAGCTCTCTGCTCAGCGGGGAGCCTGCTTCTCCCTCTCCCTGCTGCTTCCCCTGCTTGTGTTCACTGTCTTGCTTTAATAAATAAATAAAATATTTAAAAAAGAATTACTTTTATAAGACAACTGGAAATTAGAATACTGCCTAGAAATTTGACGGTATTAATGAGTTAATTTTTGGCATTATAATGGTATTTTACGATAGCTGAACTGTGGTCCCCCAAATTCCTATGTTGAAGCCGTAATCTCTAGTATCTCAGAATGTGACTTTATTTGAATATAAGGCCTTTAAAGAGATAATTAAAATGAAATGAGGCCACCTGTTGGGGGGTTACCTAATCCAATCTGACTGGTATCCTTATAAGAAGGAGAGATTTGGATGCACACAAGAGACACCAGGGCTGGGTGCACAGAGAGAAAAGATCACGCAAGGACATGCCAAGAAGGTGACTATGTAAGCCAAGGAATGCAGCCCTAAACAACTTCTATGGTAATTCAAAACCTGTAAAAATACATACTGAATTATTTACAGATAAGCTATATTCTCTGGAATTTGCTTCAAAATATCACAGAATATGTGTCTGGCCAGGGAGGGAGTTGATGGGAGTATAGATGGGGCAGGACTGACCACAGGTTAATTAATGGTTATTCTGTTTCTTTGTAGGTATGTCTGAAATTTTTCATTAATTTTTTAAAGGCAAAAACTTCCAATGATGAAAGAATTTATAGCAGACACCAGGAAAAAACAAACAAACAAACAAACAAACAAACAAACAGTCCAGAGGCTGGAAAATGAATGGCCAAGTGTTCAATGACTTAGCATCCTGCCACATGCAGTGTGGTCTGAGAGGCAGGGGCATCAGCATTACCTCGGAGCTTGTTAAAAATACAAAATCTCAGGCTCCAACTTGGACCTACTGAATCAATCTGCATTTTCATTTATTTATTTTAAAAAATATTTTATTTATTCGAGAGACAGCACAAGCAGAGGGAGAGGTGGAGAAAGAGGGAGAAACTGACTCCTGGCTGAGCTGGGAGCCCAATGTGGGGCTCAATCCTAGGACCCTGGGCTCATGACCTGAGCCAAAGGCAGAAGTTTAACCATCTGAACCACCTAGGCATCTCTCAATCTGCATTTTTAATAAAATCCCCAAAGGAACCACACATACTGATAACAGACTGAAAAAAGCTAGCAGGGGAGCAGGCACAGTGCAACCTAATTTCTACCTCAGGGCCTGCAAAACGCTCAGGAATTGCTGGCGCAGGTCAGTTTGGAAAGGGACTCAAAGGTGAGGCTAAAAACAGGATTGGATGCAAATGACAATTAGATCCCAGATCCCTTCCCTGTCTCAGTGCAACCGATGACTGCCTCTCCATGGAATAAGAAGAGGTTTTCTCCTCCAGCAAGAGTAAAATTTAGGTGGTCTCTGGCTGAACTCTGGAAAGACTTGAAAACGGAGGGATACCATGCTGAAAAAGAGGGAAACTAAGGAAAAACACACATATTAAAAGTTGAGACCTCTCCAGCCTTCTTTTCCTCACTTGGATTTTTGAATACTATTGGGTCACCCAGTAATGGGTCCATGGTCAAAGGAGCGAGACTGATACAAAGCAAAGGTCAAGCAAAGCTTTATTTCACGCCAAGCATCAAGAATCAAACTGACTGTCAAGCAGACCGGTTGAGGACACCCCTTACAGAGAGGGCGACCTTTCTCTTCTTTACAGACTAGCTTTTAAGGGCAAAGGCCATGTGCTTGGGCCTGGCCACGCACAGGTGACCAATGAGATTGTAACACAGAGAAAGCTGCACAGTCCTGCTAAGTCACACATAAGTCACACACAAGTGAATTACAGTTTACCCTATAGTAGATATCTGAACTAGCCTATCACCTTGGTCAGAAGTGGCGCCCAAAGGGCACCCAAAGGGCAGGGCCCATACTCCTTGGTAGCTAGGAGACAGTATGCACCCCCACTGATTGAATACCTCCACCTGGCCTGACCCACCCTCGTATTTGGGCTCTGTTACCTGGGACTGGTATCCAGGACTTGTTTTTAAGTAAGTTCCCTGAAGGGGTGGGTCGGGGGCCAGGGTCAAGATGGAGCTGCTCTGGCTAAATACGCCCTTACATTCCCCTCTTTTCTTTGGAGATTAGTCAAATCTTTGACTTTTCAGCCAGTTCTATGCCCCCTTTTTAACGGCTGCCAGACTGTTTTAATGACTCCAGTGTGATTTACCCAGAAACAGCATTTCTTCTCCTAGGGCTAAGCAGAGTCCCCTCTTTTTAGAAATACTATGTCAAGCCCTAATTGTCTATGTTTCCCACCTATACTTTAACAATAGGAGCAACAATGAACTCAATGAATTCATTGTTTTTTTGAGTCTTAGCTTTAGTCCACGATCCGCAGGGTCCATCAGCAGCGGTATCCATTTCTGGGGGGCATCCTTGTCCTCAGCTCCTTTGACATGACTCACGTGAATCCAGGCCCTGATGCCTTCTACTTTTATTGCCGTGGGGGTGGTCAGGATGACAGTAAACAGTCCCTTCCAGCAAAGCTCCAAGTTTCCCACTTGGTGGTTGCATATCCAAACCAAGTCCCCGGGTTGGTAAAGATGTGGTTCCACCTCCATCCCTGTCCCAGTGTGGGCAGTTCGGATCCCTGTGTGGGTTCTTTTTAAGACAGACTGTAATGCCTGTAGTGACTGGAGTACAGACTGATCAGTAATTTCTGCTAGGGCAACCTCCTGTAGCTGAGGACAGAGTGGGGGGAGTAGGGTCCTCTCGAACATTATTTCAAATGGGGTCACCTTGTTTAAGCAGGGTGTACATCACACCCTGAGGAGGGCGAAAGGAAGGAGATCCACCCATCCACTGCCAGTCTCAAGAATTAGCTTTGTCAATGTCCCTTTAAGAGTCCGGTTCATTCTCTCTCCTTTCCTGGAGCTCTGGGGCTGGTAGGCACAATGTAGTTTCCAATTAGTGCCCACGGCCTTGGCCAAGGCCTGTGAGACTGAACTCACAAATGCAGGGCCATTGTCTGACCCGATCACAAGTAGTAACCCAAACCTCCAGTAGCTTTTTGGCTACCACTCCTGCCATCTCATGTTTGGCGGAGAAAGCCTTTACCCAGCCTACCGTCTGTATAGATGTTGGCAGTCTTACCCTTGGCCATCTGTAGTGCCTTGGTGAGTGCAATTAGCTCCACTTTTTACGCTGAGGTTCCGTGTGGCAGGGCTGTCGTCCAGAGTTCCTGCTCAGGAGAAACCACCGCAGCCCCCACATACCTCATTCCATCGACCACGTAGCTACTCCCGTCTGTGAACTGAGTCGTCTCCGCATCAGGGAGGGGAGTGTCTCTGAGATCCGGCCTTATTCCTGCGACCCAGGTTAGGATCTCCCTGCAGTCTTGTGGGTGGTCAGCCAGCTCCTCTGGTAGCAATGTGGCTGGATTTAGCACCACCGGGGGCCGGAAAGTCACTTTCGGTTCGTTGAGGAGGAGGGCCTGATACCCCATCACTCAGGCATTTGTCATCCACCGGTTGGGTGGAGTCTGGAGAAGGCCCTCGATAGCATGGGTGGTGGTCAAGATGAGATTTTGACCCAAAGTCAATTTACTTGCATCCTTGACCAGGAGGGCCGTGGCAGCAATTATGTGGAGGCAAGGGGTGGGGGGGCACCTAGCAGCTACTTGATCTAGTTTTTTTGCTAAGATAGGCTACTGGCCTTTGCCAAGGCCCCAGAGTCTGAGTCAAAACTCCTTTGGCCACCCCTGCCTTTTCATCCACATGCAAGTGGAAGGGCTTGGTAACATCTGGGATGGCCAATGCTGGGGCACTCAGGCCGTTTGTAATTCCCAAAATGCTCCTTCTGCCTCAGCTGTCCACTCTATCATAGTGAGTCCTCCCTTAGCCAGTTCATAGAGAGGTCGGGCCATCTCCTCGAACCATGGTATCCACAGCCTATAGTAGCCCACCGTCCCAAGAAACTCCCTCATGGAGATCAAAGCCTAAATAAGTGGTGTGGCTCTGACAAAGCTGTGTTTTCATTGCTGACACCTGATACCCTTGTCCCTGCAGAGTCCTTAAGAGAGTTCTTGGCCCCTGCAAGCATGACTCAGTCCTCAGCAGCTATTTCCACTATTCCCAGTAACCCAGACAGATTCTTCCCTTCAAATCCTTCAATTTTCTGAAGTTTCCTCCTTAAATCTGGGGCTGACTGACTGGCAAAAGCAAGATAGTCAAAATGAGCTATCGTGCAACTTCTCTGAAGTTTACCTCAAGTTGTCTTGCTTAGGTAAACAAGCATTAAAAACAATCAAATCTAGAATTTAACATCCATAAAGGTGTGTTATTAAAACATAATTTTTCTCTCTGAAATAACCCTCATTTCCAGAGAGAGCCAAATCAGGACTAATTCATTTGAAAAACAAGTCCAGTTTTAACAAACTTGGCTTAAATATTTGCATAAGCTCAGCAAGAACAGTGAGTGATCATATAGATCTTTTAGAATCTGCTTTGCTGGAACTTCTTATAAGGACTCTCTAGGTTGAACTTTTAGTAGCCTCTCTGGGCCAGAAGCCAAGCCACGTAGTTGCCATCAGACATGCCTGCAATACCTATCGATTTGGGCGAATTCCTCTTCCTGAGGTCCTGCCCCTGCCAGGGAGTGACATTCTTTCCTCCCCTGGTGAGGCTGCTGGGAACTCTGTAAGCACAGTATCAGGCCAACAGTTCCAAAGGACTTTACGGCTCCAGGTTTTATAAAGTCAACCTTAGTTCCTTTAAGCTGTCTGATCATATCTGAGTCTTTTCAAATATGACATTCCAGTCAAAGCCTTGGTAAAATAACCAGTGTTTCCAATGATGTCCTGTTACAAGGAGAACAGATTCTTTTTTTTTTTTTTTAAGATTTTATTTATTTATTTGTCAGAGAGAGAGAGAGCGAGAGTGAGCACAGGCAGACAGAGTGGCAGAGAGAGACAGAGAGAGAAGCAGGCTTCCCGCCAAGCACGGAGCCCGATGTGGGACTCAATCCCAGGACGCTGGGATCATAACCTGAGCCGAAGGCAGCCGCTTAACCAACTGAGCCACCCAGGCGTCCCAAGGAGAACAGATTCTTATTGAACTTATGCAAATGACTGATTGCCATGGAAGAAAGAATACTTGTTGAGACCTTTTGGTTTCAGCGGGTTCAGATAGAGAGTAAGGCTGAATGCCTTGATTCGTTTACAAATGAATACTTTTACTCCCTGTAAGTTACAGATAACTTAAGAAAAAGTTTCTCTAGTCTGGAAGAACAAACATTACAGAACCAGACATGTTTAAAATAAGAAAAAACATTAAGAGACACATTACAATTTCCTTCAGTTCATCTAGTCCCATGTTGCTAATTCTGGTTTAGTCCGAATGCAGCTTTTACTTCTGGAAATTCTTACCCATTTCAATTCCAGGATTTTAACATATCAAAGGCCTGTATTTGTCCTGCATGAATATCCTCCCATATGAATTTCCTTTAGGGCAGAATTCATCTTACAAGAGAATTAAAATAATTACAAATGACAAAAACTCAGAATAGATATGGTTAAATATCAAGTGATGACCCTTATCAAAACATTAAAACTTTAGGAAATGTACAGAACCTCTAGAGTAGTTACAGCATTTACCCAAATGTAACCCAAGGTTTATCATTGGTTTAGCAGTACTTCCTCAGTAACTTAGCATATCAAGGAAAAAGCCTTATGAGTCAAAGAGATCTCATTTACAATTCTGGGCAGGCAAAGAGAAAATCATTTACATTTTCTTAGAACCATCTCAATCTCTAGTGAAGATTAAATATTAACCAATTGTGAACTGTTGCAACAGCAGTTAAGCATAAAACATGTTTACTAACAGATTTCAAAAGCACAAACCTAGTTCCAGCAATCAATCCTTTAGCATTTTAACCCATTTGGTTTAAAGTTTCAGGTTACCAAAGACTTTGAAAGCTACTTTAACAATTACCCATTAAAACTTTGAGACAGACAATTAACCATCAGTTTCATCATCTCTTTGTTAACAGATTTTAACATAAATAACATGAACTTATTTGATCTTAAGTAAACTTTGACTGAAGTTTCACATTTACTGCTGTTAACTCAAAAGACATGTTCACTCTGATTAACTCAACAAACTTAACTTAGTTCAAATACTGATTCACGTTCCACCTGGGCCCACTCCACTTTGAATGTTTACCTGAGACCCGGGTGGGAAGATCTGGAGTGGGGGGTGTTAGGTCCCGGGGCGGCTCTTATTGTTTCCCGACAGTGAAGAACAGAACAAAGTGCTGCCAGAAGGCAGAGAAAGGGTTCCCAGTTCTAGAAATCATCAGCTCCAAGAGAGGAGCAGACGCCATGCCTTCTCGCTAGCAAGAGGAAGGGGCTAGGCAGTCCACGTCGAGCCAGAGACGGCAAGGAACTTCCCTGAAACCAAGGGAGTTTCAGCAGCTGCTTGGGAATATTACTTAAAGTCTCTGTCTTGAGTTAGACTAACCACAGTTGGCTCCAGTTATAGCCAGTCATTAACAGAAGAAATGAGTAAGGGAAAAGCCCCACATCTATTAGGAGGAATGGAGAGGTGAAAGTCAGAGTCCCCTTACTCTCTGCTTGTCCCATTTCTTCAAACACAACAAACAATGCAACAGACAACAAAAAGACAGGACAAAAACAACCGCAGACCCAGCGGCCCTCACCCAGAGCCTGCCGCTGCTGGGGGTTTTCTTGGCCCCCTAGAGACGCTCGCCCGTGGGGATTTTCTCGGTCCCCTAGGGACGAGCAACACAACAGGCAACAAAAAGACAAGACAAAGACGACCAGACCCAGCAGCCAGTGGAGATTTTCACGGTCTCCTGCAACCACCCGCTGGTGGGGGTATTCTCGGTCCCCTGACCACCTAGGAGGACCCAAACCCCCTAGACGATCTACTAGAAGAGGGATGGGGCATCCCCGCATCCACTCCAGCCCTGGGGAGCATGGCTGCATCTGGCTTCTCCTCGGTGGGTCATACCCTGGAGCTCCACAACCAGCAGACAGACCAGATCTCACAGAATAAAATCTGGAGATCTTACCTCCGGAGGCTTTTCCCAGAAATTCTGATGCTGGCTCAGTTCTCGTAGTTTGATCGCGGATGAGCCCCCCGTTGGGTCCCCCAATAATGGGTCCATGGTCAAAGGAGCGAGACTGATACAAAGTGAAGATCAAGCAAAGCTTTATTTCACGCCAAGCATCAAGAATCAAACCGACCAGGGCACCTGGGTGGCTCAGTGGATTAAGCCGCTGCCTTCGGCTCAGGTCATGATCTCAGGGTCCTGGGATCGAGCCCCGCATCGGGCTCTCTGCTCCGCAGGTGAGCCTGCTTCCTCCTCTCTCTCTCTGCCTGCCTCTCTGCCTACTTGTGATCTCTCTCTCTGTCAAATAAATAAATAAAATCTTTAAAAAAAAAAAAAAAAGAATCAAACCGACCCGTCAAACAGACCAGTCGGGGCCACCCCTCACAGAGAGGGCGACCTTTCTCTTCTTTACAGACTAGCTTTTAAGGGCAAAGGCCATGTGCTTGGGCCTGGCCACGCACAGGTGACCAATGAGATTGTAACACAGAGAAAGCTGCACAGTCCTGCCAAGTTACACATAAGTGACCAACTGAATTACAGTTTACCCTATAGTAAATATTTGAACTAGCCTATCACCTTGGTCAGAAGTGGCGCCCAAAGGACACCCAAAGAGCGGGGCCCATATTCCTTGGTAGCTAGGAGACAGTATGCACCCCCACTGATTGAATACCTCCACGTGGCCTGATCCACCCTTGTATCTAGGCTTTGTTACCTGGGACTGATATCCAGGACTTGTTTTTAAGTAAGTTCCCTGAAGGGGGGGGGGGGCAGGGTCAGGATGGAGCTGCTCTTGCTAAATAGGCCCTTACAATACCATTATCACAAAAATATCTAACAATACTGACCTTGAGTCTACCCTAAGGAAATAGCCCAGATAATGCCCTACTGATCAATATGAACTACATATCCAAAGATCATCAGACATTCAAAGAAAATCTCTACTATGAAAAGTCAAACCCACAAGAAGAAATAGACAACTTGGAGGAAAGAGATGCATTCAACATTAGGAGAAAACTTGATTTAGAAACTCACTGTTTTCAGGAAGGAAATACTACATCCATGAACAAGCAGAGAGGCTATTTAAAATAATAACAACAGAAAATCAACAACTGAATGGACAAACAGCAGTCTATCCACACAATGGAGTATCACTCAGCAATAAAAAAGAAATAAAGTACCAAAATTTGCAACAACAGGGATAATCTCAAAATCATTATGCTGAATGAAAGAGGCCAGGACAAAAGAAAAAGAATGCACATTGCGTGATTCCATTTATATAAAATCTTAGAAAATGCAAACTTGCCTATAATAAGGAAAGCAGATCCTCAGTTGCAAAGGAGATAGGGAGGGGCAACAGGGAGAAATTACAAACGGGCACAAGGAACTTTGGGGGGGGGGCGACAGCTGTATTATCTTCTCGTGGGTGCAGACTATGGCAGAAGGTATCAAATTGTACACATAAATATGTGTTGTTTATTGTATATTAGTTATACTTCAATAAAGCGGTTTTTAAAAAAGATTTTATTTATTTATTTGACAGAGAAGAGATACAGTGAGAGAGGGAACACAAGCAAGGGGAGTGGGAGAGGGAGAAGCAGGCAACACAGGGCTTGATCTCAGCACCCTAGGATCATGACTTGAGCCAAAGGCACACGTTTTATGACTGAGCTACCCAGGTGCCCCAATAAAGCTGTTTTTAACCCACTGAGCCACCCAGGTGCCCCTTTAAAGCTGTTTTTAAAAAAGGAAAGAAAGACAGAGGACAGAGGGACCTAATGCATGGTACCATGAGCATGTAATCAGCAAAGTCACACTGTGAAAAATTCTGAAGGTCAAACGGTTCAGTTCTTCAACAGAAGAACAACAACAGAAGAGCAAAAAAGAGACTTAAGACATCTCAGAGGCACCTGGGTAGCTCAGTTGTTTGAGTGTCCAACTCTTAATGTCAGTTTAGATTTTATCTCAGGGTTGTGAGTTCGAACCCCATGTTGGGATGGTTATTAAAAAAAAAAAAAAACTCAAATAATTTTTTTTAAAAGAGTAAGACTGAAGTCTCCAGGGATACACATTTGGGTGATAAAACTATTTTTCAGAAATACAAGAAAGTGATTGCTCTATGAGCCTTGTCACTTTGGGGGAGAGGAGCTGGGGATGGAGACATCACACAGAAGGGCTGTATGGGGCAGAGGCCTACTTCTTTATTTCAGCGGCAGTTACAAGGGCGTTCATCTTATAGTCCAGTGAGCTATACATTTTTCTGTACATCACACCATCTAAATTAGCAGGGCATAAGGCTGTGGAAGAAATTTCTAGGAGAAGATGGACCTTCCAAATTCCTTTGAGTGTACCTGAAGAGATTTACAGCATAGGGAAGAGTTTATGGTGGAATTAGTGATAAATATAAAGAAATAAAAAAGACGAAAGGGAAACAAAAATGTTGTTCAGGAAAGGAAATACAACTGTAATAAACACACAACACTGGCTAGCTGTGGATGGTTTTTGCAGAGTCCTGCTAACATTAACACTGGATACTGCTCTAAACATGCTTGGAACACAGTGATACAGATAGCATGGGACCTGGAAGAGTGCATGGATATAGCAATGGTGGTAGTGGGGCTTCCCAGCAAGACGGAGAGACCTGGGTGGTCACCTTCCCTTTGGGAAGTAAACAGCCAATGCTGGAAGTGAGAAACGCTGAATGTGTAGTGAGCATGTCACCAGAGGTGTGAAGGTAAATATTGTCAGCAAAAGGAACTGAAGTTGCCTGTGAGGAGCAGGCAGGAAAAGGCGACTTTTTTCTTTCTTTCTTTCTTTTTTTTTTTTTTAAAGTCCTGACCCAACTAGGTAATTCTTTTGAACATGTACCTTCATTACTTGGGTAAAAATTAAAGTTATATCTGAAAATGACAATAAGGAAATTTTACTTTAAAACAGAAGTCTGTATTTCACCTATTTTTAGGGCACACCGTTCTCCAACATTTGTTATTATTTTTTTTTTTTAGGAATTTATTTATTTGACAGAGATCACAGGTAGGCAGGGAGGCAGGCAGCGAGAAAGAGGAGGAAGCAGGCTCCCTGCTGAGCAGAGAGCCTGATGCAGGACTCGATCCCAGGACCCTGAAGTCATGACCTGAGCTGGAGGCAGAGGCTTAACCCACTGAGCCACCCAGGCACCCCATTTTTTATGTCTTGAGTCAGGATGCTGATGGCCTCTTACAGTAACTGTCCTCAGCATAAACATTTTTCACAGAAATACTATCTAGGGGCGCCTGGGTGGCTCAGTGGATTAAGCCGCTGCCTTCGGCTCAGGTCATGATCTCAGGGTCCTGGGATCGAGCCCCGCATCGGGCTCTCTGCTCTGCAGGGAGACTGCTTCCTCCTCTCTCTCTGCCTGCCTCTCTGCCTACTTGTGATCTCTCTCTCTGTCAAATAAATAAATAAATCTTAAAAAAAAAAATACTATCTAGATTCTGCATCCCATTATGTCAGTTTGTCTTCTTACAGCTCATGTGAAGCTAGATCATTTGATTGAGGTTTGTGCCATACTTCTCTGCCTCAGGGGTACCTTCTCCCTGAGACTGTTAGACTATGCTGTTCTGCAACAAAGTTTCATCTCATGGTTTATCATCCATTTATCAACCTTGCCTGAATCAATTACCATACTGGGAAAACTGATTTTTCTAATTCCAGGATTCACTCTGCTTTCATGAACTGGCAGGTTTTTTTCTTGGCCAGGAAATATATTTTGGATTTGTTTTTATTCAGTGTGTTATAATCCAGCACCATCATTATTCTTTTGAATGCTTGATTTTTTTCCCAAATTCCTCTTGAAGCTTCCTTCAAGCTAGCTCCTGTATCCTCTTGACAGGTCTCAGACTCTAAAAGTGCTTGTTTGCTTTATGGCATCTTGAACTTCTGTCCACCCAGAGTCATTTTTTTCAAGGAATCCTACCTTTTATTGAAAAAATGGTATTTAGAAAGCAACATCTGAGCTCAAGGTACACGTTACACTGGGGTGTCACTGTGTCTAGGCCCTTTCAGTAGATGTGGCTAGAAATTAATTTTTTTTAATCAAGAGTTTATACTGATAACCTCCAATTCAAAGCTAACATCACATGATTCTTCCTTTCTCTTCACCTCATTCCGTATTTTTATCTCCCTTCTCCCAAAGTTAGAACCTCGTTCCCAATTACATTCGTATGTTTGACTTATTCATTATTCTGGCTCTAATACATATATGTTTTTTAAAGATTTATAATTTATTTATATGACAGAGATCACAAGTAGGCAGAGAGAGAGGAAGGGAAGCAGGCTCCCTGCTGAGCAGAGAACCCGATGCAGGGCTCGATCCCAGGACCCTGGGATCATGACCTGAGCCGAAGGCAGAGGCTTTAACCTACTGAGCCACCCAGGCGCCCCTGACTCTAATACATATTAGTTTCTGACTTAATATATTGGACCATTGCCAATAACTAACAATGAAATGAAGGGCAATATGTCTTCTCACTCTTTTTGTCCCTACAACATATCCCACTACCATGTACAGTCAGAGCACTGTCTTAAGTTACCAAACTATCTTTTTTTTTTTTACTTTGTGTTTATGTAACCACTTTGTTTTTATTAGTAGCTCTTTGTACATTCAATTATAGGCTTTGCTTTGTTTTCATTTTATATAATTGAATATGCAAAATATTTACATGGTTTAAAGTCAAAACTCTATATAAAAGAATACCCAGGAAAGTCCCATTTCCTTCCTTATTCCCCTCCAAACAAACCCACCACCCACTTACCACTTGTTTCTGGTTTACAGTTCCTAAGCATCTTCTGCAAAAATGATTTGCAGAGGTGTTTCCTCTGGAAAAATTACTAGACATGAAACTGCTAGGTCAAAGGGTAAATGCTTATAAGCTTCTGTTAAGTATCACCAAATTCTCCTCCATAGTTACTGCGGACTTCCTTTTTTACCCTTATCACAATAACTAATCTTCATTTGTTACCATACCACATTGTTACAATACTATGAAATATATTCCCTATACTGTACTTTCCATTTCCATGAGGGACTGACTTTATAACTAGAAGTTTGTCCTCTGAATTTGCTTTACCAGTTTTGCCCACTGCACCACCCATCTCCCACCCAGCAACAGCCAGTTTGCTCCCTGTATTTTTGGTTTGATAGTTGTGTTTTTTAGAGTCCTCACATAAGCAAAATCATGTGGTATTTTTGTCTGACTTATTTCACTTAGCATCATACCCTTTAGCTCCATCCATGCTGTCAAAAACGGCAGGTTTTCATTCTTCTCGATGGCTGAGTTATGTTTGGACTTCTTTCTCTTTATTTTTTGGGTATCTATTATAGGTTTTTGATTTGTGGTTAGCATTGCATTCATATATAACATTTTAAAAATTTATTTATTTGACAGAGAAAGACACAGCAAGAGAGGGAACACAAGCAGGGGGAGTGGGAGAGGGAGAAGCAGGCTTCCTGCCGATCAGGGAGCCCGATATGGGGTTCAATTACAGGACCCTGGGATCATGACCTGAGCTGAAGGGAGATGCTTAACGACTGAGCCCCCCAGGCGCCCCAAACATTCTGTGTATAACGGTCTATATTAAATTATATTAATGGTCACTTAAATTTGAACACATTCTAGAAGCACTAAACTTCTACACTCTCCTCCACATGTTATGTATGTCACATTTTATTTACATCTTTTTATTTTGTGTATCCTTCGACTAATTTTTTTAGATACAATTGTTTTTAACCTCCCCTGGCTTTATTAGTGGTGAATCTACTACCTTTATTATATGTTGGTTTTTACCTGTGAAGTTTTTTCCTTTCATAATTTTCTTTCACTTATGGCCCTTTCTTCCTAGAAGGCAGAGGCTTAACCCACTGAGCCACGCAGGCACTCCATCAGTTATTGTTATTTTTCAGCTCTGTTTTTTAATTTTTTCTCTTTGTTGAAGTTCTGAGTTCATTCAACCATTCTTCTCCCAAGTCCAGTGAGTATCTTTATGACCATTACTTTGAACTCTGTGTCAGGCATATTGCTTATCTCCATTTCATTCAGCTCTTTTTCTGTGATTTTTCATTTGTTCTTTCATTTGGGACATATTCCTCTGTTTCTTCACTTTGTCTAACTCTATGTATTTGTTTCTATGTATCAGGTAGGTCAGCTGTCTCCTAGTTTTGAAAGTAGTGGCCTTGTATAGAAAAGGTCCTATAGTTCCCAATGGCATAATCCCCACTGGTCAACCATGCCAGTTCTCCAGGGGTATCCCCTTTATGGGTTGCATCAAACCTCCCATATTGGTTGTGCCACAATCACTGTGGGCATGCTGGTGGATGGGGCTGGCCTTTAGCCCAGCTGACTAAAATGACCTGCTTCACCTAATGTGGGTGCCCTAAGCAGAGTTTACTGCTCATGCTGTTGAGAGGCCCAGCTGCAGCTTTGGTGGGCTCACTGGTGAGTGGGGCTGGCACTCAGCCTAAGCATCTGCAATTAACCTCTGCCATGGTGGTAGGCACACTGAAGGGCAGAGCTTGCTCCCCGAGCAGTTACCTAAGAGGCTTGGCTGTAGCAACTAAGGGTATACAAGTGTGTGGGATTATTTTCTGTCTCCCTAGGGCACAAATCACTTTGGTGTGGTGCCTGCAGAAGCAGGTAGCCTGTGTCGGGTGGTTCTGCTGGGAACTCTGGACCAGAGCACACAGTGCTAGCAAGGTAGATGCACAGTGTTAGAACTGGCTCCTGCAAGTGTCTGGCTATCTAGGCAAAGGCAGGGTAAGAAAAATGGCACCCACCAACACTTTTGCTCCAGGAGAAATCTCCTATAGATTCCTGTCCCTGCAGCTCATGTTATAAGATTAGTTGATAGACCTCCTTCATGTATACCACAGGTCTTTTTCAAACTGCAACCTCTGAGCTGTGTTTCTGGGAAAGTCATTTATTTTTTAAAAGATTTTTATTAATTTATTTGTCAGAGAAAGAGAGCGAGAGCGC
Source organism: Meles meles (assembly GCF_922984935.1). Taxonomy (NCBI): domain Eukaryota; kingdom Metazoa; phylum Chordata; class Mammalia; order Carnivora; family Mustelidae; genus Meles; species Meles meles. The sequence continues at coordinate 68,064,334 of NC_060069.1, forward strand.
GTGCACAAGCAAGGGGAGTGGCAGGCAGAGGGAGAAGCAGGCTCCCTGCTGAGCAAGGAGCCCAGACACGGGCCCAGACAAGGACCCTAGGATCATGACCTGAGCTGAAGGCAGACACTTAACCGAATGAGCCACCCAGGCGCCCCCTGGGTCCTGGCTCTATAAGGGCAAAGGGCAAAGACTTGGTTTCCTGTCACCCATTGGTTCTCTCAGAGTTAATCCAGGGCTGATTTTCAAAGCCAGTTATTAAAGGGTCTTGTTTTCCTAGGGTGGGTCCCCAGGCCCGGGTGTCCAGGGTACCCAGTGTGGGGTCTGATCCCCTCACTCTTCCATGCTTGTGATGTCCCTCCTGTTTGTAGTGAGTCACAGCAGGGAGTTTGGTTCCAGACTGCATTTCCACCCATCCAACCCTTTTTGATGTGGCCTTCCCTCTGCAACTAGCAGATTTGTTCTGCCAATCCTCAGGTTTTCAGAGTCAGTTGCACAGATGTAATTGTTGCCTCAGTGTGTCTATAGGACATGGTGAGCTCAGGATCCTCTTACTTTGCCATCTTTTCCTTCACTGTCCTTCTTTCTTAAATGACAGTTTAACTAGTATTGAATTCTAAGTTGAAATATTAGTCTCTTGTGTTCTAAATTCTTTTGTTGATGAGAAATCTGTCAGTTTAGCTGTTGTTTCTCAGAGGTATGGCAGAAACTGTTAGCAACTCTCAAAATTTATGTTCCCTTCATTTTCTGAAGCCCAGCGCTAACATGCATTTCCCAGAGAGGGAAACTCCTTTGCAGTTAGGTATGGACACATGGCTGATTTCTAGCCAAAGGGATGTAAGCAGATGTGACATTACCTACTTCTGGGCTGAGCTCATCCCCGCTTCCTGTGGGCAACCAGAGCAACTCCAAAGAACACATGGTGAAGGCAGTAGAGCCAGGTCCCAGAGTGTGCAGAGCCACCCAATAATCTGAAATTACCCGTCTGCCACCTCCACCAGGACTGTGACATGAAAGAAATAAAGTTGTACTAAATTTGAGCCATTATATTTCTGATCTATTTGTACAGCACTTTAGCCCATTCAACTTAATACAATATGCTTCTACTTGGTTCTTTTTCATATCTTTCCCATCTTGCTGCCTATGTCCCTACTTCTATTACAAAATTTTTATTCACTGTAAGCCGTCACCGTATCTTTTGCCTGCTGTCAGCCTCATGTAAATATTCCAAACCAGAGCACTGATTTATGAAATGTGGTATTCTGCAAGTACTTGTATTACAGTTATTGATGGCTCAACTACCTCGTGATTCAGCATGGCCCAGGGGCTTTTTCTGCCAAGAACAGGCACAAAGCCAATCATTCAGCAATTTGAACTTCTTACCTATAAAATTAATTAGCTTTCATTTGACTTTGTCCAATTTGTAAGTACCCAATTTATCTAGGTTATTTTGACTTGTTGGCATATAAATACATATACACAGTACATCACTAGTCATGGATTAGAACTGATTAAATAAAACTGACCTGACCTCTGAAAAGCTAACTGATAAAAGCTATCCATACCAGCACCATATCCTTTATAATGTCTCTGTATGATCTTCCAACCATCTAATCGTGGTATCATCTGAGCTTAACTATGTTTCCCAAGGTTGTCGATTATTACATTTCTTATAATTAAATCAACAGTATGAGAAAATCAAGATCTATGTGCCCTGTTTCCTCCAGATCCTTCCAATGGCTCTTGAACAAATCAGGTTATACTGATATGATTCAGTTTTCCATACAGCTACCATTAACTTTAACCCAATGCTCTATGTTTGCTTAAATATAGTAAATTAATATTCTGGTGATGTATACTGTAACATATCCCTCCCTCACAATGTGACTGTGACTTCTCGTTTACTCAAAATTCCACACATATATTTGCCTCTTCATCATTTTGGTGGGAACAGATAATTAATGTAAGTACAACGCTCAGAATCAGGGAAAAAGGAGTTCTGTACCTTGTAGTAGTTGTTTGCTTTTTGCTACCAAATTTTAAGATATCACTAAATAGGAATATACCTAATGAAATTAACAAATACGGGAAAGCTATCCATAACAGTAACAGTTAAAAAAAAAAAAAACAGTAACAGTTAAAGGATCATAAGAATGGGTGTTGTTTGCGAGAAGGATTTGTTTGTGAACTAGTGTTTGCACCACCACCAGAAATGTCCAAACACAGACGGGATGACTGCTTCGCCAACATGCTCACGTCTTGTTGTCAAAGCACATCTGAACTAGAGACCACTTCTTAGTTCTCAGTGATTATCATCACCTTTGGTCTTGCTCTTAAGCAAAGGAAGAGTGACCATACCATGACCAGGAAATACCAATCAGAAATATACGCTCAGTATTCCTGAGACTTTACTCAGAAGTCCCAAGCTACTGAACACAGCTCCTGGGATGATTTAGCAGCCACAGTGATGCGAGACTGCTCAGGTTCAGTTACTTATGGCTTCTAAAACCAAGGCTCTGTTTGTCATTGCTGAGAAAGTGAACCATGTCAGTTACCTCCGCATCACACAGTGTGGGATAACCTAGCCAATCAAGCACAAGGGCACCGAAGTCCCGCACCAGCTTACGCCACCACCATAAACACTTGCCTCATTTGTCTCCATTCCCTCAGGCTTCAGAAAAGGTAACATACACATCTCCTCAGAGTGATTTTTTTTTTTCTTTAAAAGCATACACTAATGGCGGAAGTTTCAGAGATTAAGACAAGTTTTTTGGGGCGGGCAAATCCCTTAAGTCAAATAATTCTACCTAAATATATATGGTGCTTTTTAGTTTATATTTTACGGAGATTGTGTGATTCAGAGTGTCTAAATCATGCTCCTGAACCTACATTCCATGAATGATACCAAGATGTTCAAGTGTTAAAACTGAGTAATAGTTTTTTCCCTAATAATTTTTTCCTTAATTTGAGGAGAAAGTGCCCTATGAAAAAGAGAATATTAACAGAATAAAGGAAAACATATGATCATCTTGAGATGCAGAAAAAGCTTCTGACAAAATTCAACACCAATTCATGATTAAAAAAAAAAAAAAAACCTCTCAGCTAAAAATAAGAATTGTGGGAAATTTCCTCAACTTGAGAAAGGATATCTATCATCGATACTTAATTAAAGACTGACCACCGTCCCCTTAAAACTGGGAACAAGGCAAGGATATCTGCTCTGATCACTTCTATCCCACATTTTTTGTCTTAGCCAGTTCAGTAAGGCAGGGGGGAAAAAGGGCACAGAGATTAGAAAGGGAAAGTAAAACTATTTATAGGTGATGTGTATATACAGTTGACACTAAAACTACGGGCTTAATCTGTGCGGGCCCATTTACATGTGGATTTTTTTTTTTCAATAAATATATGGGAAAACTTTTTGGAGATCTGTGACAAGTTGAAAAGCTCAGACACAAACTGTGTAACTTAGAAATATCGAAAAATTTAAGAAAAAGGTATGCCATGAATGCATAAAATATATGTAGATACATTATACTATTCTGTTTTAACATTTACTACCATAAAATACACACAAATTTATTATAAAAAGTGAAACTTAATCAAAACTTATACACACACTTATAGGCCATACATGGCACCATTTGCAATCAAGAGAAATGTAAACAAGCGTGAAGATGCAGTGTGAAATCGTAGTGGCATGACTAACTAGTATATACTGTACTACTGTAATAATCTCACAGCCACCTCCTGTTTGTGGTAGGCTCAAGTGTTGCGACTATCCCCTTAAAATGCCATGTGATGCTAACTTAATCATCTCCACGAGCCACTTGCCTCTCCAGTAAAAGGCTTTTTGGAGTAAAAAGTGGTTTCTCACAGTTCTTCTGTATTCTTCATCATGTTTAATATGATACTGCAAACCTTGAATAACATGACAGAACCCATATGAATCCTAGAACCCCATGAGTTCAACACCAAGGCATTAAAGTGGCCTACTTGCCTCCAAACACAATTTCCCCTTTTTAGCCTTTGGATCATGGTACTCTACGGAAAGGAATGTCAATGCTATGGAAGAGAATGCTGGTGAAGAGAATGTCATGAAAGTCTGGAGGGATTACACCACTGAAAATGCCATCAAACCTGAAACAAATTCCTGCCGGAGAAAACTGTGTCTAGGTGTTGTGCATGACTTCACGGGATTTAAAACAGAGCCAATCAAAAAAATTATGGGAGAAACAGTGGATATGGCGGGGGGGGGGAGGTGGGGTAAAGGGTTTCAAGATATGGATTTTGAAGAAATTCAAAAGCTAACAGACACCACACTAGAGGTATTAACAGAAAATGACTTGAGTGCTTCCAAACCTGTGCTAAGATGATGCAGAGCAAGGAGTCCCAGAAAACAAACTGTATCCACCAAACTGGCAGATTAGACCGTCTGGCAGACAATAAGAGTTCTGCTTATTCAAGATTGCTATTTACTTTTATGATATGAACTCTTCTGTAATACTAGCACTGAAGCTAAAGCAAATGGTGGAAGGAGGACTGGTACCATATGGAAACATTTTTAGAGACATGAAAAAGCAAAAACATCAGACAGAAATGACAATGTATTTCCGTAAAGTTACACCAAGTGTGCCTGCCTCTCCTGACTGCCCTTCCACCTCTCCACCTCTGCCACCCTCAGCCTACTCAATGTGAAGACGAGGAGGAGGCAGACCTTTACAATGGTCCACTTCCACTTAATGAGCAGTAAGTAATAATCATCATGCTGCAGAGTTAATAAGCCTACCTGTTTGTGTGTGTGTGTGTGTGTGTGTGAGCATCTTTGTGTGAAAATCTAATTAACTATATGGCAAAAACTGTAGGACACATTTTTATGCCATCACCAATATCATCACCTAAGTATTCATCATATAAAACAACATGAATAAACTTGTAGGAAGAGGAGAGCCTCTCCTACACAGCATAAGCTGAATGATATTTAATGTAAAATTAATTATGTGTTGTTTTCATATTGTTTTATACCTTTGTTTTCAAAGAATAACACTACCATACAATATGTCCCTCTCTCTCTCCTAATTGGAGATATTGTGTATCAGCCCATCACCAAAGGTAAGCAGTTTTAAAAAATGTAATGTTTCCAATATTACATTACAAATTGACTGTAATACTGTATGCCATAAAATTTGTAAAGATTTTATTTATTTGAAAGAGAGAATATGTGAGGTGCTGGGGGTGGGGAACAAAGTAGGAGGGAGAGGGAAGGGGAAAGAATCTCAAGCAGACTGTGTGGTGAGTGCAGAGCTGGGCAGGGGGCTTGATCGCACAACCCTGAGATCTGACCTAAGCTGAAACCAAGAGTTTGCCACTTAACTGACTGAGCCACCCAGGCCCCTGCCATAAAAAATATTATAATGATTCATTAATTAACATACAGGCTAAGCTAGCAAAAGCAATTATATTGTTTTTCTTTGTTACCAATGCATGAATCATTAGATCTGTAAATAAACATGAATTTCTTTTTCACATTATTTTTCATTTTCAACGTCTAGTGTTAGCAATATATATAAGAGCTACAGTGTTTTTATCATATAAAACAATATTGGTGTAGGTACTGACAGAGAAATGATTCATCTTGTAAGCAAACAACACCAACTTTGGTATCAGTAAATACAGTACAGGGCACCTGGGTGTCTCCATCAGTTAAGCATCTGCCTTTGGCACAGGTCATGATCCCAGGGTACTGGGATCAAGTCTCACATTGGGCTCCTTGTGCAGTGAGGAGTCTGCTTCTCCCTCTGACCCTGCCCTGTCTCATGCTCTCTCTCTTTCAAATAAATAAATAAAATCTTTTAAAAAAATAATAACAGTACAGTGCTATAAATGTTTTTCCTCTCATGATTTTAACATTTTCTTTTCTGTAGCTGACTTTATTGTAAGAATACAGTATATAATACATATACAAAATATGTGTTAATCAACTTTTTATATTATTGGTAAGGCTTCTAGTCAAAAGTAGGCTACTAGTAGTTAAGTTTTAGGGAATCAAAAGTTTTATGTGGATTTTCGACTATGGAGGGGGTAGGTCAGCACTTCTAACCCCTGTACTGTTCAAGGTTGACTGTATAGAGAAAATGCTAAGGCAACAACCAAAAACTTACTGGAATTAATAAATTAACTTTTTTAAGGTTGCAGATCAATTTTTTTTTGCAGATCAATTTTTAAAAAGTTATATATATACACATGTGCATATATATAAAAATAAAATTTTCAAATGTAAAAAATACCTTCTGCAATAGACTCAAAAACATCAAGTATGTAGAAACAAAACATCAATGCTAAAAATTATAAAATACTGCTGAGAGAAACTGAAGACCTAAATAAATGACAAATATACCTTGTCCATGAATAAAAAGATTAATACTAAGATAGCAATGCTTCCCAGATTGACAGATTCAATATAGTCCTGATCAAAATCCAACTATGCTTTTTTTTGTAGAAAAATCAACCAAGCTGATTCTTAAACGTATAAGAAAATACAAAGGACTGGAATAGTCAAAAATTTTGAAAAAGGACAAAGTTGGAAGATTTACAATACCTGATTTCCAGACCTATTAGCTGCAGAACCAAAGACAGTGTGGTACTGACTTAAGAAGAAAGAGAACAGATTACAAGATTTACAAGAAAATGCCAAAGGTCCATTTGACTGAGCAGAGAGCCCCATATGGGGCTTGATCCCAGAACCCTGGGATCATGACCTGAGCCAAAGGGAGAGGTTTTAACCCACTGAGCCACCCAGGGCACCCCAGGATGGATCACAAGTTTAAACATAAAAGCTAAGACTAAACCCTCTAGAAGCAAAACGAAGGGGCATATCCTTGTAATCTTAGGTAGGAAAGTATTATTAGGCAAAATGCAAAATTACCAACCATAAAAGAAAAAAAATTGAGAAAGAGGAATCAATAAAATTAAAATCTTCTGCTCATAAGAAAATGAAAAGGCAAGAAACACCCTGGAGGAAATATTCACAATGTGTATATCTAACAAAGGACTTGTGCCCAGACTACCAGACTACATACACATACATACACATGTAGATAGCCTACAAATCAAGAATAAAAAGACAAACACTCAAAACAAAAATGGGCAAAGTACTTGAAAAGACACTCCAAAAGGAAAATGTACAAATGATCAACAGCAAGTGAAAAGGTGCTCAACATCATTAGTCATTAGGAAAAAGCCACTTAGAAACACAATGACATACAATTTCATACCCATCAGAATGGCTAAAGTTAAAATGACCAGTACCACATATTAGAAAAGATGCAGTGGTGTGGGGGCGCCTGGGTGGCTCAGTGGATTAAGCCGCTGCCTTCGGCTCAGGTCATGATCTCAGGGTCCTGGGATCGAGCCCCGCATCGGGCTCTCTGCTCCGCAGGGAGCCTGCTTCCTCCTATCTCTCTGCCTGCCTCTCTACCTACTTGTGATCTCTCTCTCCGTCAAAAAAATAAATAAAATCTTAAAAAAAAAAGATGCAGTGGTGTGAAGTGGTATAATCCCTTGGAAATCAGGCTGGCACTTAAACATACACCTATCCTATGATTCAGTGCTTCCACTCTCAGGTATTTCCTCAGGAGAGACCAAAATAATATCCACCCAAAAACTGGTGTGATAACACCATATGCTGGTGAGGATGTGAAGCAACAGGAACGCTCACTGCTAGTGGGAATGCAAAATGGTACAGCGACTTTGGAAGACAGTTTGGCAGCTTTTTTTTTTTAATACTCTGTTTTTAAGTAATCTTTATACCCACTGTGGAGCTCAAACTCATAACCCAGAAAGTCACACGTTCCACCAACTGAGCCAGCCAGGTGCCCCTTAAATGTATTCTTATCATACAATCATCCTCCTTTGTATTTACCCACAGGGATTAAAAACTTATGTCCACACAAAAGACTGCTCACAAGTGTTTCCAACAGCTTTATTTGTAATTGCCAAAATTTGGAAGAAACCAAGATGTCCTTGGATAAACTTATTATTCAGTGCTTTAAAAAGAAAAATGCTATCAAGCCACAAAAAGACATGGAGGAAATTTAAATGCATATTACTAAGTGAAAGAAGCCAATTTAAAAAGGCTACACACTTTATGAATCCAAGTGTATGACATTCTGGAAAAGGCAAAACTAGGGAGACAGTAAAAAGATCAGTGGTTGTCAGGATATAGAGGGGTGGGGAGGGAAGAACAGGCAGAGCACAGAGATTTTAAGCAGAGCTCTGTATGATATTATAATTGTGAATACATGTCTTTATGGATTTGTCCAAACCCACAGAATATGTACCACCAATAGTGAACTGCAATGTAAACTGTGGATTTGGGATAATTATGAATCTGTTGGTGTAGGTTCAACAACTGCAACAAACGTAGCACTCTGATGTAACAAGGGAGGCTGTGCCTGTGTGGAGGTAGGGCGTAGATGGGGAATCTCTTTGGGAAATTATACCTTCTGCTCAAGTTTGCTGTGAATCTAAAATTGCTCTAAAAGATAAAGTCTATAATAAAAAGGCTTGTAGATTAGGAAATATTTCTTAGATATGTAAAAGCAGAAACCATAAAAGAAAAAAAATGGGTAACTTAGACTTCATCAAAATTTATAACTTTTTCTTTAAAAGGCACCATTAAGAAAATAAAAAGCTAAGTCACAGATTCAGAAAATATTTGCAAATCACATCAGATAAAAGATTTTTTTAAAGAATTTCTTAAAACATGAATATTTTTATTAAACATTCAATTTTTTTAAAGATTTTATTTATTTGAGAGAGAGAGCACATAAGCAGAGAGAGAGGGAGAAGCACATTCCCTGCTGAATTTATTAAACATTATAAAGAATATTTTTAAAATTTTGAAACTAAGATAACAGTGACAACCCAGTTTTAAAAATAAGCAGAGCAGGGAGCCTGATGAGGGGCTCGACCCCAGGACCCTGGGACCACGACCTCAGCCAAAGGCAGACGCTTAACCAAGTGAGTCACCCAGGCGCCCTGAAAATGGGCAGAAGATTTAACTAAACATTTTGCCAAAGATATATGAACGACTAACGAGCACACGGAAAGGTAGTTAACGTCATTAGTCATTAGGGAAATGCAAATTAAAACTGAAGTAAGATATCACCACACATCCACTTGAACGGTCATAATCCAAACAAATAACAATACTAAGCGTTGGCAAGAATGTAGGGAAATCAAAGCCCTCGTGTATTGTTGATCAGACTAACACCGTATAGACTCTTCTGCAAAAAGTGTGGCAGTTTCTTAAAAACTTAAATATAAACATACCATATGATCCAGTAATCACACACCTAAGAATCTACCTAAGAAAAATAAAAACATATGTCCACATAAACACCCATTCAAGATTTATAATGGTCCCAAAATGGAAACAAAATGTCTATCAACTGATAAGAGGATGAACAAAATACGGTACACATCCATAAAACTAAATACTATTCAACAATTCAAAGGGACAAGCTACTGATGTATGTGGTAAAGTGGATGAACCTCAGAACTATTAAACCAAGTGGAAGAAGCCAGACACAAAAAACTGCAGACTCAAGGATTCCATTTATAGGAGATATCCAGAAAAGGCAGAAGACAGAGAGTAGATTAATGGCCATCTTGGCTGTAAGCTGGCATGAGCAAACTTCGGGGTGATGGAAATGTTTTTGAAATTAGAATGTGGTGATGGGTGTAAAAGTCTATAAAGATAAAAGAACTGTACCGTACCTGTATGATAGATGGATTTTAGGGCATATAAATTACACCTTAGCAAAACTGTTGTTGTTGTTTTTTAACTTGTACAAGAATGTTTCTAACAGCTTTATTTATCAAAATGGCCCCAAACTGGAAACAATCTAAATGGTCTTCCAAGGAGAACAGATAAATAAACTGTGATATATTAAAAAATGGAGTATTAGTTATTAATAAAAACCAAATAACTGAAACATACATGAAAGAGTCTCTAAAACATGTTGACAAAAATCCAGTTTTGTTCTATTTATACTGTATTCCATTCATAAAATGTATATTACATTTCATTTATATGAATTTCAGGAAAGGGCAAAGCTCATTTATGGTGCTAGAAATCAGAACAGCAATTGCCTTTGGGGTAAGCAGACTGACTGCAAAGGGGCATGAGAGAACTTTCTGGAGCATGAAAATGTTCTGTATCTTTTTTTTTTTTTTAAGATTTATTTATTTGAGTGAAAGAGAGAGTGACAGCAAGTGGAAGGGCGGGTGGAAGGAGTAGAGGGAGAGAGAGAGAGAGAATCCTCAAGCAGACATCCCCCTGAGCACAGAGCCCTGATGCCAGGCTTGATCCCAGAACCCGAGATCATGACCTGAGCTAAAGTCAAGAGTTGGATGTTTAACTGAATGAGCCACCCAGGTGCCCCAAAAATGTTCTGTACCTTGACAGGATGTTGTGTATTTGGGTGCATACACTAATCAAAAGATAACACTTAAGATCTGTGCATTTTACTGTATGCACCTTGATGAATTTTTAAATGATTAAAAATGCCCTCCCAGGGATGCCTGGGTGGCTCAGTTGGTTAAGTCGCTGCCTTCGGCTCAGGTCATGATCCCAGGGTCCTGGGATCGAGTCCCCCATCGGGCTCCTTGCACAGCAGGGAGCTTACTTCTCTTGCTGCCTCTGCCTGACACTCTGCCTGCTTGTGTGTGCTCTCTCTCTCTCTGACAAATAAATAAATAAAATCTTTAAAAAAATTTAAAAAAAATAAATGCCCTCCCAAACCCCACAAAAACCTTACTACTAGACCAACTCTGAATCATTCACAACTAATTTCCAGAAGGAATGGTATGTGTCTATCTGGAAATTGTTAACATGCCAAACAGTTAATAAAAATGAGTGGCTAATGATTTAATACTTATTTTTTTTTTTAAAGATTTTATTTATTTATTTGACAGAGAGAGAGATCACAAGTAGGCAGAGAGGCAGGCAGAGAGAGAGGAGGAAGCAGGCTCCCCGCGGAGCAGAGAGCCCGATGCGGGGCTCGATCCCAGGACCCTGAGATCATGACCGGAGCCGAAGGCAGCAGCTTAATCCACTGAGCCACCCAGGCGCCCCTAATACTTATTTTTAAATGTTTTAATTATATCATGTGATATACACATATATATTTAAGCCAAAGGCAGAGGCTCAACCCACTGAGCCACCCAGGCACCCCTACACATATATATTTAACTTATGTGTGTTATGGAACAGAATCAAACTCATTTACCTTTACAATTTACTCATTTACAAACCCTTTGTATACTCATTCACTCATTTTCTCCAAAAATATTCAGGGAGGGCTAAAAATATTTTCCGGGCATCCAACTTCAAATTGCAATTCAATCACAAAAACAATATTGACAGTTCACTTTTTCCTCACATCTGAATCAGAGTGTGCCTTTCAGAACAATGTCTGCTTAACGTGAGTTTCCTCATCTGGTCATGGGAAGAAGTGGTGTCAGACAACCCTTCAGTCTCAGACTTCTGAAGCAAAACCACATTTGGTGCCAACCACGTACAGCAGGACTAGTAAATGAGGTGATCATTTCAGGCTTCCACTAACTAAACACACACACACATACACACACACATACACACACACACACACACACACGCAGCTGCTCCCCTCCACCCTGAAGCCACTCACTGGACAGTGGCATCTTTTATAGCTTAGCACTCAGGCTAGGAGGAAGGGACCTCTGCCACCACAGGAAGCCACCACCCTTCCGCCCCCAACCCCCCCTTAGAGGTACAGCTTAGAGTCTGCTCTCAACCAGGTCTGCAGATGTGATGACGAATGAGGCGCGACCTCTGCTCCCCAGAGAGTCTGTCTACAGCCCACACAGGCCAGTGCCCAGGAGGGTACAGTGTCAGGGTACTTCCTACACTCCTCGTACCTTCTCAAGACCGTTTACAATGTTTGTGGCTTTTGAACCAGTATCTCTACTCCAGGAATTTATCATAAGGAAATAATCAGAGCTGAAGGAAGTACCGCATAAGCAGCTCAGTTGGGCAAACTTGTAATTGCCTACAGAACACCATCCTGCCCCCAAAAGAATCAAAACAACTTAAATGCCTGACAACAGGGAAGCAGTCAAATGAATCACGATGGTCACACTACCTGCAGCCATGAAAGATAAGCTTTGCAGGAAGGCATAGTGGAAAATGCTGACAATATAATGTTAAATGACAGAAGCAAGCTAAAAGCTGTAGGTATCAGGGCTTCGGGGGTGGGGAGGGCAGAGTGGAATTCCTCCTGCTTCCCAAAGATTCTACTGATCCCGGAATCAGTGTTACTGAGGGGAGTGAGCTCTTGTCCTCAGATAGTCTTACGGTAGGGGGGATGGGAGGCTGAAAACCAGTGGTACAGAGAGGACTACCCCAATACTGGGTGAACAAGTAAAATATATGTATATACACATATCAGGGGTAATGAATGCCAGGCCCTCTATGTTTGGTAAGATTGTGGCCTTGTAAATCAATACTTCTCAAATCTGTGTGGGTCTTATTAAAAAATGGATTGTGGGGGTGACTGGGTGGCTCAGTCAATTGAGCATCTGTCTTCCGCTCCAGTAGTGATTCAGGGGTCCTGGGATGGAGCCCAGAGTCCAGCTGGATTCCTGCTCAGCAGGGAGTCTGCTTCTCCCTCTCCGTCCCTCCACTCCCACCTCCCTGACTCGTGCTCTCTTGCTCTCAAATAAATAAAAAATCTTTTAAAAAATGGATTCCAATTCAATGTCTGGCATGGGCCTAAGATTCTGCATTTCTAACAAGCTCCCAGGTAATGTCCAGCCTGCTGGTCCACGGGACACACACACACACACACACACACACACACACACACACACGGAAGAGCATGGCTAGAGATGGACACATCCTGCAGGACAGCCAAGCTACACTAACTGACTTTCTGGTTGGTCACAGCATGGGCGCATTTACTTTTTACGCTTCCCCTATGCTGAAAATGTATTGCTTTTGTAATCAGAAAGAAAACTTTTTATTATTCAAAACCTGGGACCTGGTAATTATTCTCACAGGAGTCCATCCCAAATTATGGGAAATGGACTCAAAAGGTAAAAATCCGGTCTTTACTCACAACACTTCTAACACCAGATATGAGGTTTTCCACACCAAGCTGTTCTGACACTGCCCAGAGTTAGTGCACAGCCCCCAGGGTGGGGGTTATTCCCCCCAAGAAGGCCACTTCCCATTCCAGACACCAGCCACAAGTCCAGGTTGTCACTTACACTTCTACCAAGCTCAAAACTGGGGGTTTCCACAATGCCCCCCTCGGGTTAACAATTTAACAGCTCGCAGAACTCAGGGCCACACTTGACTATTCCTGGTGTATTATAAAGGCTACAATTCAGGAACAGCCGAATGCAAGAGATGCACAGAGCAAAGTGGGAGAAGAGCAGCTTCCACACCTGCTCTGGGCACATCACCCCCACCCCAGCACCTTGAGGTGCTCACCAACCCGAAGCTCTCCAAATCCCAACACCTAGGCACGACTGATTAAGTAATTGTCCGTTAGTGATTAAGAGAACCTATAGCCGGATGGCAGAGGGGGGTGCCTGTAAGCTCCACCCCTCTATCCACAGGGTTGGCTCCTCCGGAAACCAGACCCCCGGGGAAGAATCCTCTCATTCGCATAAATGCCTTTATAATGGAAAGGAGCTTATTCTGAATAACAAAAGACACTCCTCTCGTCCAGAGCTCGGTACCAGAAATGGGATGAAGACCGAGTGTATTTATTTCTTATAATATTGCAGAATCAAAGGTTTATGTATGGGCAACTTAGAATGATACACAATATCAAAAAATAAGCACTCATCTAGTTCTCTAATATTAAGAGAATAGCTCAAAAAAGGTTGAAATAGCACGTAATTACTACACACTGTATTTGTAATGACATGAAAAAATGCAATGGTAAATTTTAATCACAGTATGAGAGCTTTGTTAAAATGCTAACATAAAATGAATTAAATGTTTATAACATGTTAAAATCATTATATTTTTTAAAGCAAACCACAACAAAACTGGCAAGAAACAGGTCAAAACGTTCATGTCTTTGGGTCCTTGAACAGTGGGGGTAATAGATTATTTTTTCCTTTCACCTTTCAAGAAAAAAATAAGATGGAAAGGAAGGAGCTTGCGAGTGATTAGGATAAAGGGATCCAAGGGTACCCATGGAAGGTGGAGGAGGCAGTGGAGAGAAGTGCATACAAGGGCAGGTGACAGAAAGCAGGCTTGGGGGCTTATTAGCTGGGGGGTGGGGTGCGAGTGTGGGGCTGTGAGAGAACTCACTGGAACACCTGGCTGGGAGTGGAGGGAGAGAAATGGGAGGAGAAGGACACTGGGTTTAGTCAGGCAGGCTGGACTGCTGAAGCTACAAGTCTGGATATGGGCTGGGAGGAGGAAGGGGTCCAACAGCCCACTCCCTTTCTTCCCGACCCCAGCTGGCACTCCCATGGAGAGGTCTGGGCAGAAGCTGTCAACAGGAGAGCCACTGCCTCGGATGGCTGGCTGTGCCATTCTGCCTCCTTGGGCACAATAGATGCCTTCTGATTCCTAGGAACACCCCAACTATCATTCTCTCCCTTTCCCTCCCCAGGATGTCATGCCTCCTTAGAATTCCTTGAGGGCATAAGGAATACACACTCACCTTGACCTCCTCTAATAAAGCTCCTGCTACATTCCCATTTCTGGGCTCATTCCCAGCCTGATCCTCACTTTGCTTTGGTACCTCTCCTGACAGGCAACGAAAGACAACAGAAACAAAGACAAATAAATCTGCACCACTGCCTGATGATCAAACTAGACAGCTCCTTTTAAAACTGCAAAATACTATGGAAGTATTAGTTAACCGCATCTTTATTCCTTCTCCAAGTGGACCTGCTCTATGATTTCAACGCTCAAGAGAGGCAAGTTGGACACACGGCTTTGCTGTACCTGTGTCAGGATTTCACAAAATTTTCGTAAGCCTCTCTGGACACTCCTGTGAGACACACTGATCCCCAGCTGACGGAGGGAGAGGCACTGGTGGCACAGTGCCCTCCATGTGCCCCAAGCCGCCAAAGAAGGTGACAGAGATGGGGCTGGGACTCCTGTGTCCATCCCCCCAGTCCACGCTGGCATCAGCCTGTTCTTCCACCACAGGATGAGGTCTGCACCCACATGGAACACCAGGAGATTCCATCTCTTTTCCAGAGTCAGCGCAGGTTTTAATCCCCCAACAACAGAGCCAAAGCTCAGGGTCAACCGCCATGGGCCCCGGCCTCATTCTTCATCAATTCCAAAGCTGCTGCTGCACCAGACACCCTGTGAGCATCTGTCATGGAGAACATTTCTCTAAGGCCACAAGTCTGCTCAGATGGGCAGCCCTTGGCTCACTCTGAAAACAGAAGGGTCAGAGCTGAGAACCATCTCTCCCCCACAGCCTGCCTTCTAAAGCCATGCGGGAAAATCCTGCAAATAAAGGCAAAAGCGAAGGAGGCAGGGCTCTACTAACAACAGTAAGAGCTAACCCCCGGTGAATCCTTATATTGTAAGGCTTGATGTGCCATGGAATCCACACAGCCCTACAAGATGGGGATTATTATTACCTCCATTTCACACAGGAGAAAACCAAGGCTCAGAATGGTTTAAAAAAAATCGGTCAAGGACACACAGTTAAGTAACAGAAGAACCAGAAATAAATCCAGCCATCTGGCAACAGTCCACATGCAGGATCGCTCTGCCTCACCTCTGTTAGGTCCAGCCAATACCAAGCAGCCCACTTTCCCTTGCCATCTGTCTGTGTGACCAGGTCTTAGTAATCTCCTCTCTTGTGGGAGCACTTGTGGGAGCATGCACCCACAAACTTGAATCTGAGTTCTCCTGAAAGGGTGCAATCAACTGGGTATTCCAGCATATCCCAAACACCTCAGTCTCTAAACTTGTGTCTTTCAACTAAACAAGGCATTCTACTTACAGCCCTCACTTGTTCTTTTCTATCACCTAAGGTATTATATGCTTACACCGACAGTTCTAGTGACAAAGACCACAAAACATCACTTGACGTTTCCTCAAAACCACTCCACAAGGTTTCATTTGTGGTGTTATTTTCTCTTCCTTTTCAACTCCCTCAACCCCCAAGATCTATGAACACTTGGACTTCAGGGGAAGGAAACAAAGATCAAAACAGAAGCTTCAACTCTAACGAAACTGTGGATACAGACAGAGGCGAGAATACCTGTTTCATGACCCTTAAGTGAAAGTTTCAAGAGGAGGAAATTGGGCCATCCTTCATCTCGTATCACAGAAATCTCTCAAAGGCTGGGTTGTGAGCCTCTCAGTTCCTCATTCCTGTAGAGCACTAAGACAGGACTAAGTTTAAGCAGCATGTAGGAATAGACCCATCCCGAGCTGGAGATGGGTGGCCAGGGAACGGAGGGTGGGAGTACCCTTGCCAGTCCTCGGAGCCCTCAGAGCAGCTCGAGAGCCAATGCACAAGCTCGAGGATCTGTGTGGATCCCAGTGACAGGCTGCTTAAAGGAAGGAGGGCTTCTTGGTGCCCCATCCCCACGGAACACCCTGGGGACCCCCAAGGTGCACAAGACCCATACTCCCACTCACAGTTAGTGGTTTGGATACTGGGGGCATTCCTTTTCTCCACTGTGGCTTGCCCACACATGCAACACTCCACCTGTGTTGTAGAGCAAGGGTAGGAAACTAAAGTCCTATGTGATAAGCCCAGTAGGCAGGGTGCGAGGAAATGACATACCTTGTATTCCTGTGACATGCAAACACTGCAGAGAAAACAAGACTCTTCATTCCCTCAAGTGAGTATGTGCTTTCCCATTTTTCTTGGAACAAGAGCCTCTCGACCTATTTCTGTTATCCCCCTTTGGACAGACAAGTCCACAGAAAGACTGCTCACTATGGGAGAATCGTGGGCATGCTAGGGCCCCACCTCAAGATGGCAGGCATCTCAGGGAGCAGAGAAGACCAGGGGGCCGGGGCATGCTACTCTGCTCCAGGGAGGAGGCTGCTCCAGGACTGCCTCTGCGAATCCCTGGGCACAGAACAGTTCAATCTTCCAATTTGCAACACCGGTTCAGTTTTAACTCTCTGCTGGCCTGGCCTGATAAAACAGCTGATGTATGAACATGGCCCATGCCCCAAGTTCCTAACCAAGGCAGTTGAGAGCAGTCAAAAGACAGCCTGCCCAGAGTGACTGACCAACTCGGGTGTGGCACTCAGTTGTCTGCAAAAGGCAGTGTGGACAGCACAGAGGCTGGAGAATCATGTAAACGTTAGGATCTAACAGATGTGAGTTTGAATCCTGGCTCTACCCTTACTAGCTGCAAGGCCTCAAGTAAACCATTAACCAACCTCTTAGCTGTAATTTCATCTGCAAAATAGGCTGATAATACCCAACTCTGAGACACGCGTGAGACTTAACAAAACATGTGTGTGTGAAGACTACCATGAGCCCTTCATAAATGCCATATTTCCTTCCCCAATCTCTCTAAAGAAACGACTTGGCCAAGTCTTAGCTTCTTTAGATTTCATTGTCCTCATCTGTTGGAAAGGAGAATCATACTCCAGCAGCTCCGTTCTACCCCACAGGAAGGCATGAAGTGGTGCAGAAGAAAGCAGGGTGCTTACAAATTAGAGAAGTATGACTGACCTGATTGCCAACACCTTTTCCTCTCATTTCAAGGCCAACAAAGCACTAATTTGCTTCCCTAATGTGTTTCTACTCTGCATGGAAAAGACGCATGGAAAAGACGCAATCACAGGTGTGGTCATTCCTTACAATGGCTATTAGCAATCAACTCCTCAAGGCTGAATCCCCCCCACCCTCACATAGAAGCCAGGAAACATTATTAGGTCACCGCCTGGTCACTTAAGAGCCCAGCAAGTTTGTTTTTCTCTCTCCACACTCTTGTTTTAGGGAACTGAGGTAGAAAATAAAGTCACTTACCAGCTGCAGCTTTCTTTTACCCACACACCAAAAAAACAGCCACAGGTCAAATGACTCCACTTAAGTATCATCAAGAATTCACTATGACATTTTCCAACTGTAAGGGGATTTTTGTCAGCTCTCCTTTTCCCACACCCTGTGAAAAAACTGGGACATGCTTTGGCATTTCCTGCACGGACTGACTGACAGCATCTTTACAACTTCTTTCTACTAGTGGAACCAACAAGCAAGGGCTAGGCCGATCTGGCACTTCAACTTTCAATGACCACAGTATCATCTACTTAATTTTTCTCTTAACAGCAATGAGGCATTAAAGTCAGTTCTGCTGAAGCTACTAAGAAATGTAGGTTTATCTTTCAGGAGTATGCCCCCCCAAATTTTAACAGCCCCCTCACGCAATCACCACATTTCCAAATGACTAATCAAGCATGACAGAATGAGTAGGAATTGTATGATAAATCTAGAGGGGAAAGAATGAGCAAGCTGGATGAATATACAGATATTACTGCCCAGGTCCCTCTCCTTCAAAGCGGTTCTTGGAAAGCAAAAAGAACAGGGCAGAATATCTTAGAAGTCAATTCTTTGCTAAATATTTATACCTCGTGATGCCTGAGGCTAACAAGGTAAAAAGGCCAATACAAACAGCTAAGATCTCTTTATCAGGCAATAAGTACACCTCCACTCACCCTGTGATTTGTTTTTTTTACAACATGTACTTTTTATTGATGTATACTATGCTTCCAGAAGCACACACAAATCTTTTTTTTTAAGATTTTATTTATGAGAGAGAGAGAGCATGGGGGGGGTAGGTGTAGAGGGAGAAGCAGCTCCCCGCTGAGCAAGGAGCCCAGGGTGATGGGGGACTCCATCCCAGCGCTCTGAAATCATGACCTGAGCCAAAGGCAGAAGCTTAACCGACTGAGCCACCTAGGCACCCAGTATACACAAATATCAAGTGGGTAAGTCATGTGTTTATTACTCTGAGCTTTATTTGATGAGCATAACTTGGAAAAAATTTGGGTAGTTCAGGAAAACTAACACATTTTACACAACCTGTCTGTTGGCATAACTCAATCCCCAGCTTGCTAATACCATTTGTATAAAAAGAGCTGACCCAGCATCCACCTGCGTCAACTTGATCCCCTCGGCTCTGTCACACTCAGCAACACCCAATGCCTACAGAGCAAAAAAAAAAAAAAAAAAAAAGAAGAAAGAAAGAAAGAGATAATAATAAAGCAGAACTGCAGCAGGGAGAAGAAGAAGACTTTTTAATGAGTCTAGAGACGCAGACTTTACAACTGATTTACAAAGAGTGAGGGTCTGTGGAAGGCCTGCAATCTAGAAATATCAGCAGTGCTTTCCAAACCTACCTTCTGCACAAAAAGTTCCACTGGTGGTGATGGTGTTACTTTTAAAGGAAAATGCCAAACATACCAAAGTAGAGACAATAGTGTGAGGAATTCCATTCCGCACCCTTCATCCCAGCTAGTGACAATTCGCAACCAATCTCCTTTGGAACTCCCCCCTCCTCACTTTTCCACTAGCAGCGCTTTGCAAAACTAAATTATTTGGAAGCAAATTCTCCACCTGTATTTCAATTTCAGTATGTATTTCTAAAAGATAAGGTTTTTAAACAAATCATAACACCATTACCAAAAATAACAAAAATAATCTTAATACTATCAACTAACCAGTAAAAAGTCCTTATCAGCTCAATTTTTTATGAACTTTTCCCCTTCAAATCGGGATCCAACCAACGTTCGCACACTGCATTCCTGGGTCCTGTCTCTTCAACCACAGGTTCCCGTTGGCCGCGATTCTCAGAGCGGCCAGGCTGATATCTACTGGCAATTCCCAATAATTCGATACCGCGGATACCACAAAAAGATTCCAGTCTTAGAGGCCAAAGAAATCAGGTACGTATATTAAGCAGTGGTTTTTACAAATTAAATAAGTCAAGAAAAATAATCTGAAAAGCAAACGCGAAACGATTTGACCTGAGCAATTATTAACAATCCTCAGAGCCAAACACTCAATCACGTGCCCTTTGCAATACTGATCCTTGTAGGGTTATCTCTGCACACCCCCGCCTTACCCGAGTCATTTGCACAACGTGGGGCGAAGCGAGCACGTCTCCTGCCAGCGGGACCTTCCTCCGCGGGCAGTGTCCTTGCGGTCGCCTCTGTTATTCCGGGGTTCGGCCCTGCCGCCACCTCCTGGGGCCACCTGCTCAGGTGAGAAAAAGGGAGCTTCAGCCAACCAGTTCCGGTGGACAGTCCCAGGTTATCGAGGGAGACTTGTGAGCAGGCAGAAGAACCAACAAGGACGCCACGGTGTCCACGAACAAACAGACCCGCAAAAACCTTGAGGCTTAATTCCAGTGCC
Organism: Meles meles; assembly: GCF_922984935.1. NCBI lineage: Eukaryota > Metazoa > Chordata > Mammalia > Carnivora > Mustelidae > Meles > Meles meles. The sequence goes on from NC_060069.1 coordinate 68,084,745, forward strand.
CGGCGCGCGGGGGCACAGTCCCCAACGCCGAAGGGCGAGGAGAGGGGTCCCAGGGTCCGCCCCAACGAACACACGTGGGTCTGTGTCGGTGACTGATTACACCCACCTTTGGGTGCCAGAAGAATGAAACTTACAGACACCATTTCTGAAACGTCACCTATTTTATAATGTTTAAAAAGCTATCTCCACTGGAGACACGGGGTGCGAGTGTCTGGCCAGCCCAGGCCACCGGGTTCCATCCCCACACCCCGGGGTCCGAGACCCGCGACAGCCCGCCAGCGCGAAGGCTACGCGATAACCGCCCCCCAAGCCCAAGCGGTCAGGCTCGGGCGTCTGCAGCTTTCCGCCAAGGGCCCCCGCCCCACTCCACGATCTCTTCAGTGGTAGAGAAACCCCAGCCTCTGAATCCCTGAGAGAAATTCGTCTCCCTCCCCGACGCGCACAGCGCGGGTGCAGTCGACCGCCCGAAGCCCGAGGCGCGCCAGCAGCGGCGAACCGCCCGCCCTCGAACTCACCCAGAGCGGCGGGTCTCCCGGCTCGCGGTCCGCGTCCCCAGCGCTGGGCGCGGGACCAAACACCTGCTGCGCCCGGCCCCAGGTGCCCGCGGGGAGAGGGGCGGGAGCTCCGCGCGCCGGCCCGGCTCCGCCCCCAGCGCTCCCAGGAGGAGGGGCGGAGTAGCGAGCTCGGCCCCCGGGGACTTTGTTGGGACCCCGCCGGGGCTAGGCCCACTCGGACCAGGAAGCGCGGGCGTCCGAGCCGGGCAGCCTTTGAGCGCGCACGCCCCGTTGCGCCCCCGGCGGGAGGCTGGCTGGAGGGGCGCCACCTGCTGGCGAGGGGAAGAAAGGCGATGGAGGATGGGGAGAGCGGGAGCCGCCCGCCGCTCTAGGAGACCTTTTCCGCTTACCGGGCCTTGAGACCCCAGCCCCAACCCTAGGAGCTCCTGTATTTGCAGGGGCGGGGGCCATTGGCAGTTGTCTCCAGATGAAGGTAAACACAGGGTAACAGACCTTGAAACATGCATGCCACTAGGCAACCGCCGGTAGGGCACTATGAGTCACTTTTTTTTTAAAAAAATATTTTATTTATTTGACAGAAATCACAACTAGGCAGAGAGGCAGGCAGAGAGAGAGGAGGAAGCAGGCTCCCTGCTAAGCAGAGAGCCTGATGCGGGATCCCAGAACACTGGGATCATGACCCGAGCTGAAGGCAGAGGCTTTAACCCACTGAGCCACCCAGGCGCCCCTATGAATCACTTTTTATATAAAAATCTGCAAATAGCACATTTGCAAATAACGCAATTATATTACATTATCTTTTTTTTCGCCAACAACGGTGCTAAAATGTTGATTTTATCCAGTAAGTATTTGTGGAACACCTACAACTTGCCAGTCGTTTAAACGTTTAAAATGTGGCACAATTTCCTCCTCGTTTTCCTGCAGAGCCTAGAACGAGGGGAGTGGCCTGAGCCTTCCTCAATTTCTGAGAGAGCCTGCGCCGGCTTTACAAGGAGTCTCGTAAACGCCCGCCAGAGGGCGCGAGAAGAACCCCGTGGTAGAAGTAAGTGTGCGCAGCCGAGGGACCAAGACCTTCCCGGAGAAGAATTCCTGAAGGCGGGGAGAGGTGAGCTGTCACGAAGGACTGCAGGGTTCATTGGGTAGTGCAGTGTTCCAGCCGCGATCCCACCGAGAGCAAAGCCAGACGCAAAAAGCTGGGCAGGGTGTGCATGTTCCGACAGAGGAATGGCACGTGAGTCAGGGTGGCTGAGGAGAGGACGCGAGCTGAGTTAGGGCCGCGGCCGCGGGGGGCCAGATGGTGCTCCTGTGAAAAGTAACAGCCGCCATCCATGGAGTGTAGGTCAGACAGGAGCTGGGCACGCATCACTTGAAACGAAGCTCACACCAGCCCTACAAGGCAGGGCTGTTCCTCCTCCAAGAGCGAAATGAAGACGTGGCTGGCGACCGCGTTGGGCCGAGGTGACTCTGAGGGGCTAGCCTCCCGCTAGCCGACTTTCCAGGCCGGTCCAGCAGGCTGGACTTGTCTTCCGACGCCCCCAGCATCCCCGGATAGCCCCGAGGGCCTGCTGCTCTCCCTCCCTTCCCAAGGCCTGTGTCCACAACTGCCCTCAGACCCCTCTGGTCTGGAAGAGGTGCCCAACCTCGCGGCTGTGCACGTGGGACTCCTTCCCAAGGGGAACCCCGTCTCAGGGCCCTGGGGATGGACGGAGGCAGAGCCCCGGGTCGTTCCCCCAGCGTCTGTTCTCTCCCTCCGTAAGAACAGAACTGAGCTGAGCCCGGGACCGCTTAGAACAAAGACTACGTCTCCTTGCCTCTCTAGCAACAAAATTCATCGACAGGATGCCCAGAGCCCCCAGAAGCCACTTGACACAGCAGCACTTCTGAGATGACCAGCCCTCCCCCAGCATCTTTGATCTGTCAGATATCCTTCACGGGGCAGACACTGCGCTCTGCCTTCCTGATATCCGCTTCCCCGACCTTTCTGAGAGAACCCACATTCTGTTCAGGGAGGCAACAGGCGGAGCGGAAAAACGCCCATCTTCCCAGAGGTCCTTGCGAGGCAGTGTCGGGATGCAGGAGGAAGTTGCCTAGCATATCTGAGATTTTACCCTCCTAATATTGCCTCAGTGTTTCCTTCCGGCTGTGAGGTGCTTGTGAGGTTGGAGGAGGGGCGTCTGTGTTATGACCGCAGGGCAACACACCAAGGGTGTTGTCTCGAGCAACTGAATACAATCCTAATGGATACGCTATTCTTTCCCAAAAATAAGCATGGAACATCAATCCTGATTACTACTCTGCCTTATACAGAGTAGTAATAGCAGAAAGAGGAGGACTTTTGGCATGAAATAGTCCAAGTATGAATTTCAGCTCTTCCTTTTTTTTTTTTTTAGCTAACCACTTTGGGCAAATTTGTGAAATTACATTTTGTAAAATTGGAAGTCATAAAAACAAACAAAAAACATAAAAACACAACCCCAGAGGTCATAAAAACACACGAACATACAAACACAAAATTAGAAGTCATAAAAACACACACACAAAATGCAGTGCCTGGCATACAGTGAGTGATTAATAAATGATCATTGAGATATTGGGATGATTCTTATCTAACGGTTTTTAGTCTCCACCAGATGGATACCTGGCCTTCTGTAGATTCAGAATCACGTATTCACTTTCCAGTTTCATCCCTTACAGAAACCTTTTTGCCTATTCAGATCTTAGATGCTTTGTAACAGCAAAGCCAGTTCTTAAGTAAAAACCTTCACTTGTCTAGTATCTTGTTTCCTCAATTTCTAGGCTATACCTGATGTACCAAAAATTGTTTTTAAAAAATAGGAATAGAGAGATACATGGTGGCTCAGTCTGTAGAGCCTGCCACTTTTGCTCTCCTGGTCATGAGTTCGAGCCCCACCTTGGGCCTAAAGTTTGCTTAAAAAAACAAATTAAGAGATGCCTGGGTGGCTCAGTGGGTTAAGCCTCTGCCTTTGGCTTGGGTCGTGATCTCGTGTTCCTGGGATCGAGTCCCACATCGGGCTCTCTGCTGGGTGGGGAGCCCGCTTCCCTCTCTCTCTCTGTGCCCATCTCTCTGCCTATTTGTGATCTCTTTCTCTGTCAAATAAATAAATAAAAATATTAAAAAACAAATTAAGAATAAAAAATAAAAGAATAGAAACGTGTGCTTTGTAGTGACTAGTCATGAATTACTGGTACCCTAGTTTGACAAATACAGGTGCATATTTGTTTGACTCTAAAACAAGAAATTCTAATTTCAATGCTTCTAGGTTTGCATTTTTAATTACCAAACAAAATGTTTTAATGGTCCAAAACTTGCTTTTGTTGAAACTGCATCATATCCCTCTTTGCTGAAGTTGAATAACATTAAAAATGAGTATTATTCACTTAGATTTTTAATTAAAAAATATACATGCTTTCAACTACTGTGGGTTTGTTTTTTTTTTAAGATTTTATTTATTTATTTGACAGAGAGAAAGAGATCACAAGTAGGCAGAGAGAGAGGGGGAAGCAGGCTCCCTGCTGATGTGGGCCTTGATCCCAGGACCCTGAGACGCTGAGACCATGAACTGAGCTGAAGGCAGAGGCTTAACCCACTGAGCCACCCAGGTGCCCTACTGCAGGTTTTTTTCATTTAAATTTGAGATAGTTAACATACAGTGTTAGATAGTTAACATACAGTAGAATTCAGTGATTCATCACTTACATACAACACCCAGTGCTCATCATAACAAGTGCCCTCCTTACTTATTTTTTATTTTTAGTTTTATTGGGGGTGGGGCAGAAGGAGAGGGAGAGAGAATCTGACGCAGGCTCCACACCCAGCATGGAGCCTGTTGCAGGGCTTGATCACATAACCCTGAGATCATGACCTGAACTGAAATCAGATGCTTAACTGACTGAGCCACCCAGGCACCCAGTAGTTTTTAAGTTAAAAAATTACCATAATTTAACTTGCCTTCTATTACTAGACATTTAGGTTATTTTTAGTTTCTCTCATTACAAACAACATTGCCTTGAATATCTTAGTCCCTACACTTCGGCCCATGTTACACTGACCACGTCTCCCCACTCCACTGCTACCTCCCCATTCTGCCATCTCCAGGACACCATCCACCTGTTGATTGGATTATTTGAAGAGCCTCCTGAATGGCTCCCTTCCCCCTCTTTTTTTTTTTTTTTTTAAGATTTTATTTATTTGTTTGACAGAGAGAAATCATAAGTAGGCAGAGAGGCAGGCAGAGAGACAGGGAAGCAGGCTCCCTGCGGAGCAGAGAGCCTGATGTGGGGCTCAATCCCAGGACCCTGAGATCATGACCTGAGCTGAAGGCAGAGGCTTTAACCACTGAGAAACCCAAGTGCCCCCCTTCCCCTCTTTTAATCCAGCTGCTGCAATAGTCATATTAAAATGTCAGGTCAGGGGTGCCTGGGTGGCTCAGTGGGTTGAAGCCTCTGCCTTCAGCTCAGGTCATGATCCCAGGTCCTAGGATCGAGCCCAGCATGATGGGCTCTCTGCTCAGTAGGGAGCCTGCTTCCCTTCCTCTCTTTACCTGCCTATCTGCCTACTTGTGATCTCTGTCTGTCAAATAAATAAATAAAATCTATTAAAAAAAAGTGTTCTAAAATGTCATGTCAGATATTATCCCTCCCTGGGGCACCTGGGTGGCTCAGTAGGTTAAAGCCTCTGCCTTCGGCTCAGGTCATGATCCCAGGGTCCTGGGATCGAGCCCCGCGTCCGGCTCTCTGCTCCGCAGTGAGCCTGCTTTCTCCTCTCTCTCTGCCTGCCTCTCTGCCTAGTTGTGATTTCTCTCTGTCAAATAAATAAAATATTAAAAAAAAAAATAAAGTAACAGATATTATCCCTCCCTGCTCAAAACTTCCCAGGGGCTTCCTTCTCGAATTCAGAGAGAAAACCAGTTTCTGCAATGGGCTATAAAGCTGTACTGTCTGTCCCCAATGCCATTACCTCCCTGAACTGTACCCCACTCTGTTCCAGCCACACTAGCTTCCTTGTAGCTTGTCTATTTTTTTATGTGCCGTGTATGCTTCTGCCTCAGGGCCTTTGCACTTGCCATCTCCTCTCTCTTAACTCTCTTCTTCCAAATACCATAAGACTTCATCTTTTACCTCCTTCAAGTCTTTACTCATAGGCGCGTCTTCCCTGGCCACAAATTACTAAATGCCCAATATATCCTGGTTCCCTTTCATTCTCCTTTCCCCTTAGCACTGTTAACCTTCTTTACTATCTGTTATGCCTCCATCCTTCTACCTCAAGATGTGAGCTCTGAGAGGGTAAGGATTTTTGTTGTTGAGAGTAGGATTTGTTTCGTTTATTGCAGTATCTCTAGCACCTAGCAGTTTTCAGGATAGACTTGTCGAATGAATGAAATATGTAAATATGTAAATAAATATTTAAATATGTAAGAGAATTTCCTAGAATAGAAGTACAATTTCTGGGTCATGGGGATTTATGCTCAAGATTTTCATCTACACTTCCAAATTGCCCTTTCAAAAGGTTGAAACAATATTCCTACCAACTGAGCACTAGTTTCCCCTCACACTCACCGCTTTGATCACATACCTGTCTTTCTTCAGTGTTATTTATTTATTTGTTTATTCATTTATTTATTTTTAAAAGATTATATTTATTTATTTGATAGACAGAGATCACAAGTAGGCAGAGAGGCAGGCAGAGAAGGAGAGGAGGAAGCAGTCTCCCCACCGAGCAGAGAGTCCAATGCAGGACTCGATCCCAGGACCTGGGATCATGACCTGAGCCTAAGGCAGAGGCTTTAACCCACTGAGCCACCCAGGTGCCCCTCTTCAGTGTTATTTAAAGGGTTTATCAAAGAGAGTCTCAATGACAAACAATGGAATCCATTTTAGCTAACGTAAGTAGAAAAATTAATTTTTTTAAAGGGAAATTCACAGAATCTCAGGGCAGACAAGAGAGCCAAATACACCTCTGCAGACAGGAACAATGCCAAATTGTACCTTGGTGACTGCACCCATGAACACCCCACTGCTGGTGCCTCTGGGCCCAGATGCCCGGCTTGCCCTCCTAGACACCTGTCTGATTTAATAATTCTTGCTATTGATTACCTTAGTTTGATATTTAAAGGATTCATTGCTCACCAATGATCCACTATGGTACTTTCCCATTCTTAAATTCTTTATCTCAGACTGTCTTTTGATTGTCTTGATTTTGCAAGTAACTTTTCTGAGAAGAGTTGATGCATCAATGCCATATTTTGAGTCACCCCTCCTTATAGCTATCATCTTAACTCATTGTCTTTCCTTTACCTCGGCCTTCTCTATTTTCTCAAGCCCATCTTCCAAGTCATTGATTCTTTTTTTTCAAACATATCTGCACTTTGTACCATTTCTGTTGTGGTTTTCACTTCCAAAATGCTTTCAATGTTACATCTCATTTCTTTCCTGGTTGATGCCATTTTACTTCATCTTTCTCTCTGACCTCTCATATCTCTTCCTGAAGCCCTTGAATCATTAGGATCAGTGAATCATAGGTTCTTTTAAAATTCTTTGAGAGAAGTATTTTTCTTAAGTATCCTCCCATATGTGTCTCTTTCTTTCAGTTGTGCTGATATGACTTAAGTCGTACTTTCTGTGTTCGACTCACCTCCAGATGTGAACACTTATGCCTGGGTCTAGTGTTGATCAAAAACAATTTGGAAAGGGTCAGTGAAGTGAGCTGGCATAAAAGGCAGCTTCAAAGTGAAAATGTGGCCTCCGATTGCTCATGCCAAGTTATCTGTGTTGTCCTTGTTCTGAGTGGGACTGGTCAGCACCTGCCAAGCCAGCTTTGGTCTCCTCTTCCTTCTTCTGACCTCCAAGCAACTTCAGTAGGTTAGAACCCAGGTTCCAGAGAAAATAAAAATGATTCAGGAATTCAGTTTTATCATCAGCTCTACTTTCTTCTCTGTCTGTTCACAGTTCTGTGGCTTTTGGGTTTGCTTTTGCTTTTAATGGTTAACTTCCATGGTGAAGTACACACGGGCAAGGCATAATTCTAAGTGTTTTACAATCGATATTCCCTGATTGAAGTCTTCCAACTATGCTCAATTTTATGATCCCCACGTTACGGATGAGGAACCAGAAGCACAGAGAGATGAAAGAACTTGCTCAAGCTGCATGATGTACAGAACAGAACAGGGTTTGAGTAACTAGGGCCATTGCACTTTGCCATCCTTGTAAACTCGCTATAACCTTGCTCAAAATCTGAAGAGCCACATTTCTTCATCATCCGGGTTTTAGATGTTGTAGTTATTTCCTTCTTTTTGGATGGACTTGTCTAAGTTTTGTTTGTTTGTTTGTTTGTTTGTTTTAAGAGATTTTATTTATTTATTTGACAGAGAACACACAAGCAAGGGGAGCAGCAGACAGAGGTAGAGGGAGAAGCAAGCTCTCCACTGAGCAGGGAGCCCAATACGGGACCCAACCCAGGACCCTGGCATCATGACCTGAGCCAGAGGCAGATGCCTAACCAACTGGGCCAACCAGGCATTCCTAAGTTTTTAGTTGTTGCCTTTTCTCTTGTTCCTCTCAGTAGATTTCTTAAAGAAGCCCAGCTATCCATAATATACTTCGACTTTTACCAGAAATCTTAATAGCATTATTTTCAAGTAAATTGCCAAGTGGCTGTTTCTTCCGCTGCCCCCAGGATCTCTAGGGCTACTCTGTCCAGTACAGTAGCCACTAGTGTACACATGGCTCTTAAGCCCTTAAAATATCAGTGGTTCAGATAATAAAATCTCATTTTTCAGAGATATGCTATAATTTCAAAGCACACACTGCATAAAGGAAAGAATGTAAGATATTTTCATAACTTTGTATATTGATACCATATTGGAATGATAATATTTTATAGATATTGGGTTAAATAAATAGAGAATTAAAATTAATTTCACATATTTCTGCTCCTTACTCTTTACAATGTGGCTACTAGATTGTGTGAAATTATACCTGTGGCTCACATTATATTTTGATTGGATAGTGCTGCTCTAGGGGTCCCTTTCATGAAGTAGTGGTTTAGGCAAGACAGGGAGGCAGTATGGATCCACAAACAAATGACTTAATTACATTGGTGGTGAACATGCTGGAGGGGAAGAACAAGAGGCAAGGTGGTATGTTCAAGAACCTTGACAGGTAGGGGCGTCTGGGTGGCTCAGTGGGTTAAATCCTCTGCCTTTGGCTCAGGTCATGATCCCAGGGTCCTGGGTTTGAGCCCCCCATCGGGCTCTCTGCTCAGCAGGAAGCCTGCTTCCACCTCTCTCTCTATTTGCCTGCCTCTCTGCCTACTTGTGATCTCTGCCTGTCAAATAAATAAATAAAATCTTTAAAAAAAAAAAAAAAAAGAACCTTGACAGGTAGACCCACCATATTCCCTTGTCCACAATTAAAACTTTGACTCTGTGGTGCATTCTTGTCTGCTTCTGCAAACACCACCAATAATCCATGCCAGTCTTCCCATGTTTTTTGTGCTCCAAATCACACAACTTTTTCCTCTTTCTTGTTCCTGTTTCCCCAAGTATTTTGCTAACCAAGTCATGTTTATTTATTCTTTTGATTCCACACATTCTACATTTTACCAGCAGCACATAGCATTCAGAATATTCCCAAACATGTTGGCTTTCAACACAAGAGGGGTAGAAAGTCAATAGCAATATAAATGAAACAGATTGGTTATGAGTTGGTCACAGTTGAAGCAGGGTTATGGGTATAAGGGGGTTTATTATATTATTTGGACTACTTTTGTATATAATGGAAAATTTCCTTAATAAAAAATTAGAAACAAATTCTCAAGTATGCATAATTAATGCAAAATCATTTTTCATGGCTCAGAGAGCACACACGTAATTTACTCTAACAATTTCTCCCTTTTAAAATACAATCAATTTCCTCTGGGTCAGAACCCATCGGTAGGAAAGAAGCAGACAAGATCCACTGCACAATGAAGGAAACAAGTAGAGCTTTCAATTTGGCTAAGACAGGCTAAGTTCATAGCAGGCCATGTCTTTACAACTTGCAAGTTTCTAGTTTATATTTCTTAATAGGAAAGATTTGGTACAAAGTCCAAATTCAGGGATGCCTGGGTGGCTCAGTAGGTTAAGTGTCTGCCTTTGGCTCAGGTCACGATCCCAGAGTCCTGGGATCAAATCCCGCATTGGACTCCCTGCTCAGCAGGAAGCCTGCTTCTCCCTTTGCTTACCTCTCTCTCTCTCCCTGACAAATAAAAATCTTAAAACAAAACAAAAAAAAAAACCAACCAAAGTCCAAATTCAATGATCAGAGCCTTGGACCCACAGGAACCTGACCTTATCAGTAATAGGTTTTCAAAAGCAGCTGTTTTCCTATGAAAGTGTGTACACATAGCTCAGAAACCAGGACACCAAGTTGAAACCATGGATGAACTGGAAAGTGTCCTTTTTATTTTTTCTTGCAGCAGTACTCAAAGATTGTTTGTCAGCCCCAGCGAAGAGTGTCAGGGGCCGCTCTGTGTAGTTAGACTCCCCAGTTTTAAATCCTGGGTGACTTAGAGTTATCTAAGCTTTTAATGTCTTTCTAGTTAGAAAAAAAAATTGGCAAAATGGGAATAAAGCATATCTCAAAGGGTATTATAAGGATTAAATGACATCATGTGTGAAATATGCTTTTGATCACACCTGGACCAAATGAAGGATCCAGTAAATGTCAGTTATTGTTTTATAGCTATTTATGTTTATTCTTAGTTGTCTTGAAAGTTTGCAGATTCTCTGGCTAATTAATATTCCGATTCATTTTATATGACATGAGAAATTACCAATTTTCAAACAATTAGATGACTGTCTTTTCTATGAGACTCAGCTCTTCGAGGATAGGATCTATGTATTATTCATCTCTGAATCCTTAGTGTTTAGCTTAATACAGCTCATAATCTTTTTTTAAAAGTCATATTGAGGGACGCCTGGGTGGCTCAGTTGGTTAAGCGGCTGCCTTCGGCTCAGGTCATGATCCCAGCGTCCTGGGATCGAGTCCCACATCGGGCTCCTTGTTCGGCAGGGAGCCTGCTTCGCCCTCTGCCTCTGCCTGTGCTCTCTCTCTCTCTCTCTCTAATAAATAAATAAAATCTTTTAAAAAAAATTAAATAAAAATAAATTTAAAAAGTCATATTGAATATAACATGTAACACACTGAACAGAATAAAAAACACCCAAAATTAAAAGCCTAAGCACTGCTCTTGTGGTTTTAAAAGGTTTAGGACATTGGTCTCTAAGCAATTTATAACATGAAATGCATTGGCTTTTGTGTTTGCCTTTCTCGGGCACCTCATTCAATAAATACTTATTAAGTGTTTCTTACAATGAGGGTATTGAATTGCATGCTGGGTCTCTCGTTAGGGAATAGGACAGACACAGTTCTTTAGTCCATGGAGTTGACTTCTAACAGGGAAGACGACTTCGCATGACTGCTTAGAAAATTATGTATGAATAACTGGAGGAGAAACACAGGATACCAACTATGCAGACATGGGGTTCCAAGCCCCAGCGTCAGGGCCTCTCAGGAGTGATGTGTAGGGTGATAGCAGAAGACATAGCAGCTGACCCTGAGCAACAAGGGAAAGAGAAGAGAAAGGACAGGCTTTCTGGGCACTTGAAGATAGCCCAAGGTGAAGATCTCTGGACCATGAGGAGACAACTTAAAATGCTGGAGGAACTGAGAGGGGGCCGGTGTGACTGAGTCTGGGAAGGGGGAATAGCAAGTTGTGATCTGTTGTCGGAGAAGTCGACAGGGATCAGATTGTGAAGGAATTCAATTTTTATTCTGAATGCGTGAAAAGATCCTTCTAAAAACCCATGCCTTCTGGATTTGTTTTAAATAATCCAAGGACATTGAGCCAAGTGGGTGGAGTATATATGAAGGAAAATTGGCCATTCATTGATCACTTTTGAGGCTACATGCCAGTTACATGATACTCTATTTTTGTGAATATTTAAAATTTTCCACAATTAGAAAGGAAAAAAGAAGAAAAAATCCCTCCAGCTGCAATGAACAGAAAGGATTGTAGAGGGGTCAGAACAGATGTGAGGACAACTGACTTTGCTACAGACCAAGTAAAAGAGAAGATAAAGTCTTGGACTGAGGTGATAATGGTAGGATTTGAGGGAATTGGAAAGTTCTAGGGGTAATTGAGAACTTGCATAGATAGAATTTGGTGATTGATTAGATCTGAGGAAGAGGAAGAGGGAGACATCACCAGTGGGTCCTCGTTGTCTGGCTCGAACAGTTAGGTGGAGAAACTCTCATGAGGATGAATGGCCTGCAAAGAGGGGGCTTCTGGTATAGTCCTACTACTTCTTCCTGCTAACTCTATCTACCACGTCCAGGTTTAATGTAATTCAGCAAACATTTGTTGCATTCCTACCATGTGCTAGGTACTATATTGGGAGATATGGAGTGGGCTAAAGAGAAAGATACAGTTATAAATACAGTAGGGTACCATAAATTGTCTGTGATGGAGAAGGATTTTACATACATTAATCCAAAATTCTCACAGCTTCCCTGTAAAGTGCATAGATGAGGAAACTGAGGTTCAGAGAGGTATGCAACTTGCCCAAAGTCATACAGCAGGTGCTGAAATGGAAGTCAAGGCAACTTTTTTGGCTCCAAAGTCCTTGGTCTCTTCACTACCTAATACTGCCTCAAAAGAGTATTGAAAAGGCAGGTGAAGATGTTCCAAAGAAAATTCTACCCATTTCTCAAGTTGTTTTTCTCAGCTTTGTACTGAGGCTAAAAACTACAGCTCCATGATCCAAAGGGTTTCTAAAGTTAATATGCTGCCTAGAAATTAGTGCATGAAAATTCTGAGACAGGTCAAGCCAGGTCATCACTTACATCATGAAGAGCCACAATCATCCCTTAGTCAAGTTAAACTGTTTTTTCCCAAATGATATCTTTAGCTCTTTGAATCAAATTATTGGAATAACGTTCTAGAGTTTTATTGTTTCTTCTCTGGAGGACAGGACCACTATTGTTTCAAGACGAGCATCAGTCAAGATATCCAACACTTTCTCTTCTCCACTGTGACTCTAGTGACATAGAAAATGATTATTTTGTCAAATATCTGTATGCTTGCTTTTATTTATTTTTTAAATCTAGGCAATTATTTATTTTTTAAAAGATTTTATTTATATGAGAGAGAGAGAAAACACAAGAGTGGGGAGGGTCAGAGGGAAAAGCAGACTCTGAGCAGGCAGCCTGATGCGGGGCTCAATCCTGGGACTTGGGTGTCATGACATGAGCCAAAGGCAGATGCTTAACCAACTGAGACACTCAGGTGCCCCTAGGAAATTACGTAGGGAGTAAAATACATCCAAATGTTAAGTTCCTTTCAGTGACACAAAGTGAAATATGAGGACTTTTTTCTCCCTAACATTTTTTATTATGGACCATTTTAAACATGCAAAAAATAGGTTAGTATAATGAACCCCCATGTTCTCAACTTCAGCAATTCTTAGCTCAGGCTTGTTTCATCGCTACCTACCCACTTCCGCCCACGTTTTGTTCAGAAGCAAATCCCAGACTTTGTATCATTTCATCTGTAAATATTTCCGTATATATTTCTAAAAGATAAGGACTCTTCGGGAGCTGAATATTTTGTCAAGCATTTCCTGAGACTTGTTTGTGGAGACATTTGCCAAGGGCTCACATGCTTCCCAGAAAGTGGGCCCTGGCAGTGCACTCATCTCACCTTCTGGTCCAGCCAACCAGGTGCCTGGCATCACATTCCTGTGAAGAGAGGGAAATGCCTCATGAAACAGAGTCTGTCAGCGACAGTTGATAGAACCAGAGAGAGAAAGTCTCAAGGGACAGAGCTGTTCCTGCTGGAGCCCGGCAGGAGGGTGGCTAGGATGACTCAACAGGACGTCAGGAGAGTGATGACAGGGGGCCGCCGTTATGGCAGAACGGTTTTGACAGAATAGTAAGGAAGGGATGGATATAGAGCACAAATGGTCCCTATGCAGGGGCGAGGGGGGCAGGGAGCATGCTAGGGTCACAAAAGGACAATTGTGACCACTGGGGAACACTTGTGAGCTATCTAGGGACTCCTTGAACAAGAAGGAGGGATTTGGGGGTTGGGGTCCTGGTAATTTGGTGACTGGGTCTGCAGCAGACCATTTTTCCCTCCCTATCTGCACTGTTGTTAGGATTTTAGCCTAGAACAAGGAAAACCATAAGAGGGTTTCAAAAGCCAAGCATGAAGTCTTTTGTAATGGGGCTAAATTGTCCTATCAGAAGTCTAGGGTGGCTCTCAGCTTTCGGTTACCGACCTGGTTGGTGTAGTTTTGAGAGTTAGGGTTTTGTTTGTTTGTTTGTTTTATCAGAGGCTTGTCTGTGATCTCCCATCACTTGGGGGAGAAGGTGACTTCAAAACATCAAATCCTTCAACATGGGGCATGTCAAGGCCCCTTGTTTTCCACCTGAAAATCACCTTCAAGGTCATGATGTGGCTTTCCCCTAAAAGTTGGGAAAGTTACTATTGCAGAGCAAGAGACCAGCTCTTTGAAGCCCCTGACTCTGCAAAGCAGCAACAAAAAGGGGGGTGGCTTTAGGTAGCATGATTTCAATCCCAGCTGCCTCTTGGATGTTGCATTTGCTGGCTGCAGCCCTGGAGTATCATCTCTGACTTACAAGAAACCAGCTCACTTGAGATCTGAACTTCTCTCCAAAACAGCACTAAGGTGGCTACTGCTGGCCAACTAAGCTAGGAACCCTGCAGTGAAGAGGCTTTTCAAGCATTTTTCCTGTCCTTTGGGAGAAGTCTCAGAGCTGATGCTCTCAGGCCTCCACCTGAGTTGAGCAGCATGCCCCCACCTGAGTTGAGCAGCATGCCCCGTGGGTCATCAATGATTTCTTCATTAATTGAGCACTTGCTATATGCTCAGTACTGTGCTAATGCTTTGGGGGTAGACGTATAATGCAAAAGTATTGGCATAGGAGTTGTGAGACCCGGGTACTTTCCCTCTGGCTCCCCTTCACCCCCTATTAGCTTAGCCACAGGACCTTTGCAAAGCCATTTAATCAAATGTTAAATGTCTGTGCAACTGTTTCTTCATCTGTAAAATGAGAGGGGGCAGACTCCAAGCCTTTAAAAATCTTCTCTCATTCTAAAATCTAGATGGTAAGAAAGAGAAAAATCATAACTAGATATTTTAATTGGATGTCCACTAAGTGTAAGATACAGTGAGAATATTAAGATTTCCTCAGTTCTTTCATTAAAACATTAGGGAACACTGTTTTTGAGATTATAACATAAAAGGAACTTCCAAATTATGTGACTTGATTAACAAAGTGTTCTACCCAGAAGAGACTTGACAAAGGAGTTAGGTGCCATGTCATTCTAGAACCTCTGCTGTGGTAGAGGCTAGGCCTGCATGTCTCCATAGCCATCCTGCCCGTGTCTTGCAAGTTGCGTCTAATGGATGGTTCAATCTTAGATCTCTGATTCATTTTTGAAAGGCAATAACCAACTCTATATGAGTTAAGCAAGAAGGTGAAACACTTTGGCACATGACATGGAAATGTCAAGAGATTGGCAGGGTTTGGCATAGTTTGATCCAGGAATTCAATGATGTCCTAGTTCTTGGCTTCTCTCCATTTCTCTTGTCCGCTTGTCTTCATGTTGGCTTCATTCTCAGGCTCCATATGGTGGCAAGATGAATGCCAGGAGCTCGAGGCCACCTGCCTATCTGGACTGATAGCTGCCACACAGGTCCTGGAATTCACTCTGATTAGACTAAGTTGGAATGACTTAAAATAAGGAGCGACATTTGAGCTGGAACTTAAAGTGTCAGAACTTGTGAATTGTTGGTGGGATGGAGAAAATAGCCCAGGCAAAGGCAGAAAGATCTATGAGAGCTTGATGCGTTTAGGGAAATCTGAAACTCCAGTTCTTCAGAAGAATTTGTGGTGGTCACTGGGGAAATGAATAATGAGTGGTGTGCCCAATTTTTTATCTTGAGTTTTAGACAGCCTCTTTTACTTGATCTCCACAGTTTTGACAAAAATATCTTTCCTTCTAGTCTACCTACCTCATTTGAATCTTTTTATAAGTTGAAAATGTCACCAAATAAACCACAAAAGCTTGATTGACAAAGATTCCACCTCCAGAGTTACCAAGTTATATTAAGTTCTTAAGAAAAGTAGCCCACGAGTTCATATTTGCAGACCAAACCCTTGGTTCTTTCAGAAAGGATGAGTATCACTGGAAGTTTTGACTCTGTTGGAAGAAGGTGATCATAGGACCTGGGAGTGATGTTTGCCTTTAAACCCAGCAAGGGCCTGATTGTTTGTCTTGACTTTGGCTCCTGGACTCAGGCCCTGAGACAAGGATTTGAGTGCCTGTAGTTTATGGGGCAGTGATAGCAAACATCAGCTGGAGAGTAGGAAAGTGAAACAAAGAAGATATTAGGGGTTGAATTGTTCCCCCCCCCAAATTTGTGTTGAATTCCTAACCCCCAGTGTGATGTTATTTGTGAATATGATAGTCCACATCCTACACATAGGATAAAGTCATCTGAAGTGGGATGGGCCTTAATCCGACATGACTGATGTTTTTGTTAAAAGGGGAAATTTGAACACAAACACACCCAGAGATAGAAAACCCCAGGAACATGAAGGCAGAGATCAGAGTGATACTTCTGTGAGACAAGGAACATGGAAGATTGCAAGCAAACCATCAGAAGCTAGCTTAATGGAATGGAACAGATTTTTTTTCTCTGTTTGGGTGAAACCAAGATGGCCAGCACCTTGATCTGGACTTCCAGTCTCCAGAACTGTGAGATAAGACATTTCTGTTATTAAAGCCCCCCAAGTCCGTACACCTTTGTTCTGGCCGACCCAGCAAACTAATTCAGAAGAGAAGGTACCGATAAATGATGCGCTGTCAACCAATTTACCAACGTGCCTAATGGGTTTTAATCTCAAAAGGACAACTCTGCAAACAATGGGGAATGTGCATCTCAAAACTGTCCTGCCCGACTCAGCAATAAAAAGGCAACTCAATTTAAAAATGGGCAAGGATAGATATTTATCTATATGTAAATGGCCAAAAGGTACAAGAAAGGATTTTAACATCTGACTTAGTCGTTTGAACTGTTAAAACAGAATACCATAGACTTCACAGCTTAAGCAACAGACATTTATTTTTCACAGTTCTAGACACTGGAAGTCCAAGATCAGGGTGCTGCCATGGTCAGGTTCTTGGAGAAGGTCTGGCTTGCAGATGTCTGTCTTCTGATTGTATCCTCATATGGAGGAGAGAAAGAGGACTAGCTCTCTTCCTCTTCTAATGAAGAAACTAATCCCATCCTGAATCTCTTCCCTCATGACCTACTTACCTCCCAACATCCCGACCTTCAAACACCATCACATTAGGTCTTCGATATATGAATTTTGGGGAACACAAACATTCAGTCTATAGCAACATCATAAAAAATTAGGGAATAATGACTAATTATCAAAAAGATGGACAATAACAAGGCTTAATGAGGATATAAAGAAGTAGGAAACTTCATTCCTTACTGGTAAGACTGTGGTGCAGTCACTTTGAAAAACAGTTTCCAGTTTCCCAAATACTTAAATATAGAGTTATCATATAACCCAGCAATTCCACTCTGAGGTATATATTCCAAGAGAATGGAACATACATGTCCACACAAAAACTTGTACACGAATGCTCATAGGAGCAAAATGAAACAGAAACTACGCAAAGGTCCATCAGCTGATGAACGCATAAACAAAATGTGGTCTATCCATAAAATGGAATCTTACTCAGTAATAAAAAGGAATGAAGAACTGATACATGCTACAACATGAATGAATCTAGAACACATGTTAAATGACAGAAGCCAGTCACGAAAGGCCACATATTACATGATTCCATTTATTTGAAATCTCTAGAAAGACAAATCCATAGAGACAGAAGGTAGATTAGTGATCGTCACGGGCTGGAGTGAGGGTGGAATGGGGAGTGGCTACCAATGGGCATAGGGTTTCTTTTCGGTGTGATGAAAACTTTCTAGTAGTGATGGTGGCACAGCTTTGTGAATATATAAAAACCACCGAATTGCACGCTTTAAAGTGTGAGTTTTAGCAGTGCCTGGGTGGCTCAGTCATTAAGCTTCTGCCTTCTGCTCAGGTCATGATCCCAGGGTCCTGGGATGGAGCCCCACTGTGGGGCTCCCTGCTCAGTGGGGAGTCTGCTTCTTCCTCTCCCTCCCCCTTTACTGCCTCTCTCTCTCTCTCAAATAAACAAATCTTTATAAAGTATGAGTTTTAGGGCATGTGAGAGAGAGTGGATCTTTAAGAAATCTCTCCTGCCTGTGGGATGAGGCAACTGTAGGTTACCTCCCAGCCTCCAGCAGTCATTGTTGAAAGCCACTCCTGAGATGTGCTAATTCTCTGGAATTTGTAACCAGGTTTATATGTAGAGCCCAGGACTCAGAGAGAGCCTTTGCAAATGTTGGGACTTGGAAATTAGGGATAGATATTTTCAGGAACTCTCCATTTCAAAAGGGTGGGAAATTCCCCAGGACCTCAAGGGCAAATGCTCTTTGCTTTCTGGGGTTATGTGGTATTGACTTCTTACTGCTCTGGGCTCCTAAAAGTCAGAAAGTCCCTCAACTTGGAAGATAAAGCATCACCTGGGGGTGGGGGTTTCCAAGAAGTGCTTAGGTCTTGGTTTGCTTTGAGATCACCCACAGTCACGTTGGCCACGAACACTGGAACTCAACCCTGGCTAGGATAGCTGTAATAAAACGGACAGCCCGTGACAAGTGCGAGGGAGGAGAGGGGAGCCTTCATTTATGGTTATGAGAAGCAAATGCACTGAGAGGCATTGTCCGCCTGGCTCTGAGACTCCTGGGAGAAGCTGGAGCAGAAGAAGGCGGGCTGGCAGGACGGAATGGAGCCCGCCCTCTGGTTTCCCAGGCCAGCACCTTCCGCAGTCCGAGCCTGAAACGCTTAGCATCTCACGTCCCCGATGTCTAATGGGGAGGCGGGATTAGGGGGCTCCGTGAAGTCAAGTCCCACGCTCTTATCTTCTGCAAGTGTGCAGTTTCTTTAAAGTAAAATGGATGCACGATGGTGGGAAGGTGGCAGCCAACACCGCCAAGGACATGGACAGTGTCCCTATGGGCCGATGCAATTTCTTTACTCATTCATTCATGCATTCATTCATTCATTCATTCATTCATTTATAAGTAGGCTCCTTGTCCAACAGGGGACTTGAACTCAGAACGCTGAGATCAAGAGTCACATGCTCTACCCAATGCGCCAGCCTGGCAGCACCTCCGCCCCCACCTCCATGCAATTTAAACGGTAGTATTATTAAATGCAGCCACAATCGGCGATCATATCTGTGTCTCAAACAACTCATTGCTGAAGTTGCTGGGCAATTCTCTTTGCCAGGCACAATGGGTCCACGGTGAGCAGGTAAATGATTTACACCCTAGAGACAATCTCCTCAAAGCTTTGGCCCTTCCTTTATTTTGTGCACACCTCCAGCTTGAGTTTTCTGGGTCTTATGCTGTCTGCTTTGTCTGTGAAGCCTTTTCTTCATCCCTTTTCTCACCACATGGCTCAATGTGTCACCAAACCCTCGTTTTCATCATCTTTGTCAAGGGCCTTTAAATGCTAAACTGCTCTGGAAGGGCAGCCCTCACATTTTTTTGGTCTCAGGGTTCCTTAAATAATCTTAAAAATGACTGAGGATGCGAGAAAAGCTTCTGTTTCTGTGGATCATTCACTGCACTGAACATTTGAAAAGCATAAATTTAAAAAATTAAAAAAATCATTAATTAATTTTAAAGCAACAGTGAAAGTGATTACAGATTAATTTAAATCACATAAAGATGTTTTCCGGGGGAAAAAAATCAGTGGCATTTTTAACAAATCTCTTCAATGTCTGGCTTCATAGAAGAAAGTTGGAATCTCATATTTGCCGTGCATTTATGTTCTGTCATATCACACTGGGAAATTCCACTGTACACTTTACGAAAATGGGCACGGAAAGGCAGGAACATATTAGCATTATTATGAAAATAATTAGAACTTACAGACCTCCTGGAGGGGGACAACCAGCAGTCTCCAGACCAGCTGTTGAGAACTACTGCCATTTTTGGTGTTCTTCATTCTTTGTGTGGATCTATGCTTCCATCTGGCACCATTTTCCTTTTACATTTCTAGCCGTGTGGGTCTATTGTAATGAATTCTTTCAGTTCAGCTTGTGTATGTTTGGAAAACATATTTTGTTTTGGTTCTTGAAAGATATTTTCACGGGAGGTGGGGGTTAGAACTCTCTGTTGACAATGTTTTATTTCAGTTTTTTAATGGTGCTGCTCCACTGTCTTTTCACTTAAACTGTTTCTTTTTGTTATTGGGATATAATTATAATTAACATACAACATTGAAACAGTTTGAGGTGTCAGCAGAATGATTCAGTATTTGTATGGAATTGCAAAAGAATCACCACAATAAGTCTCACTAACATCCATCACCACACATAGTAACGTTTTTTCCTTGGGGTAACTTTTAAACACACAGTATAGTATTTTTAACTTTCAAATATACAAGATAGTGTTATTAACTACAGTCATACTGTACATTACATCCCCAGGACTTATTTGTTTGATAGCTGAAAGTTTGTACCTTTTGACCACCTTCATCCATTTCAACCACACTCCACCATCTGCATCTGGTAATGACTAAATCTATTCTCTGTGTCTGAGTTCAGGTTCTTATTTTATTTTTTTAGATTCCACATGTGAGATCATACAGAATTTGTCTTTCTTTGTCTGAGAAACCTATTTCATTTAGCATAATATCCTCAAAGTTCATCCGTACTGTTGCAAATGGCAGGTTTTCCTTTTTTGTGGCCAAATAATATTCCATTGTATTTATATATACCACATCTTCTTTATCCATTCATCCATCACTGGGCACATAGGTTACCTCCATGTCTTGGCTGTATAAATAATGCTGCAAGGGAAGTGGGGGTGCAGATATCTTTTTCAAGTAAGTATGTTCACTTCCTTCAGATAAATACCTGGGAGAGGAATTACTAGGTCATATAGTAGTTGTATTTTTAATCTTTTGAGGAAACTTCATACCGTTTTCCATGGTGGTAATACTAATTTTTATTCCCACCAACAGCACACCTGGGTTCCCTTTTCTCCACACCCTCATCAACACTTGTTATTTCTTGTCTTTTCGACTTTCTGACAGGTGTGAAGTGACATCTTACTGCAGTTTTGATTTGCATTTCCCTGGTGACAAGTGTTGTGGAGCACCTTTTTAAATACCTTTTGTTTTGTTTGTTTTCTTTTGCTTTTATTGTTTGTTTTTTCAAATTTTAATATAAATTCTAGTTAGTTAATATACAGTGCTTCTTATACCTTTTGACCCTCCATTTGTCTCCTTTGGAAAATTGCCTATTCAGGTCCTCTGCCCATTTAAAAAAAAAAAAACAGACTGGATTTTTCGTTATTGAGTTGTACGAGCTTTTTACGTATTTTAGATATTAACCCTTTATCAGATACATAATATGCAAACATTCTCTTCCACCCAGGATGTTGCCTTTTCTCATTGATGATTTCCCTTGTTGTGCAGAAGCTTTTTCCTTTGCCCTAGTCCCACTTAGTTGTTTTTGCTTTTGTTGCCTTCACTTGCCTCTGATGAGAAATCCACTGTCACCTTTATTTTCGTTTCTCTGTATGTAATGTATTTTTTCTATTTCTGCGTTTAAGATTTTCTCTTTATCCCTGGTTTTGAGCATTTTGATTATGCTGTACCATGGTGTAGTTTTTTTCCTTCTTCTTCTCATGTTTCTTGTGCTTGAGGTTTGTTGGGACTTTTTGCTGTAGGTTACAAGTTTTCATCAAGTTTGGAAAACTTTGATCGTTATTTCTTCCTATGTTCTTTCAGTTGCCCTTTCTCATATTTCAGGGATTCCAATTACACACATATTCGACTGAAGTTTTTCCACAGCTCACTAGTCTACAGTTCATTTTTTATAACTTATTTTAAAATGATTATAGCCTTACAGGAAATTGCAAAAGCATACATAGGGTTCCTTGCACTCTTCTCCCAGTTTCTCCTAAAGATATAACTATAATGCAATATCAAATCAAGGAAAATAGCATTGGTACAAGTCTGTTAACTAGGCTATAGATCTTATTTGGTTTTCGTCATTTTTAACATATATCTGTGTTTGTGTGTATAGTTCTTTTTTTTTTTTAGGTTTTATGTATTATTTGGCAGACAGAAAGAGAGCACAAGCAGGCAGAGTGGCAAGCAGAAGGAGAGGGAGAAGCAGGCAGGGAGCCTGATGCAGGGCTCGATCCCAGGACCCTGAGCAGATCAGGACCTGAGCTGAAGGCAGACACCTAACTACTGAGCCACCGAGGTACCCCTGTGTGTATAGTTCTGTGCAAATTTATCTTACACATAGATTCATATAACTACCACCACAATCAAGATATGAGACCATTTTATCAGCACAAAAGAACTCTGTGCTACCCTATTATATTCTGGTAACCAACGTCCATTCTCCATGTATATAGTTGTGCATTGTGAGAATATTATATAAAGAGAATCGTGAAGTATGTAGCATTTTTTAAATTTATGAGTGAAACTATCTGAACCTGGAATTTTCTTTATGGGAACTCAAGAAAAAAAAGAGAGAAGACACAAATGACAAATACCAGGTGCCTATGGACATTAAAGAGGTAGGGAATATTGAGAACAATTTTATGACAATAAGTTTGATAAATTGGGTAAAATAAAATTTCCTTGATAAGGTAGTTCTCTGCCACATGTTTTCTGATTTTTCTCTCTACTCGTTCTGAGACAGTAGTCCTGAAATGTTTATATCTGTAGGACAGTCTTTTTCTTCTATGAAGTCTAACAGTTTTTGCTTCATGTCTTTTGAAGCTTCTGTCTTAGGTGTGTACATATTTAGGATTATTATTTTTTAAAAGACTTATTTATTTTGAGAGACAGAGAGAGACAGATAGTGTTCTTGTGAGAGCAGGGGGAGGGGCCAAAGGAGAGAGAAAGAAGCAGACTTCCTGGTGAGCACAGAGCCCAGAGCAGACTCCTATCTCAAAACCCTGAAATCACGACCTGCACTGAAAGCAAGAGTCAGATGCTTAACCGACCAAGCCAGCCAGGTTCCTCCAGAAAAATTCTTAACAGGGATTGAGCTACAATGGTTAGCAAGTTCTCAGGAAATTATTATTCTAGCCAGGATCCACCCTCCATGGATAATGGCAGCTATGCTTCTCCAAGGTTACACTGGGAGATGAGGAAATGAAGTTGCACTTGGAGTCCTAGCCTGAGGGAAACCTCACACTCATCTGTGTCATTCTCTCTCCCCTCCAGGATGTGATTATTTGTCAGCGTGGAGAAGATGAAGGTATTGCTGCTATATACAATATAGATTTCACAATGTTGAAAAGTCCAACGCAGAAGACTACCTATGAGGATTCCCTTTACATGAAGTTAGAAAGAGGCAAAACTAATCCATGGTGTCAAAAGTGAGCACGGTGGGGAGAGGAGGAGTCAGGTGCTTGGGAAGTGCATGGGGAGCTTCTAGATGCTGGTGTTTGACTTCTTGGCCTGACTGATGTCATGTGGGTAGGTTTTCTTTGTAATGATTCACTGAGCCATGCACTTAAGATTTGAACATATTTCTCTAGGTATGATACACTTTATTTTAAAAGTTTGTCTTAAAATATTTGTTGTGCATGTATACATTTTGAATTTAATTATCCAATTAAACCATTCTAGCAACAGAACATTAAAAAGCAACAGGAAGTGGGTCACACACAACATTTTTTCAAAACTTTATTTATTTGAGAGAGAGAGAACAAGCAGGCAATTGGGGAGGGAGAGAAAGAGACTCACTGCTGAGCAGGGAGCCCTATGCAGGGCTCAACCCCAGGGCCTTGGGATCATGACCTGAGCTGGAGGCAGACGCTTAACTGACTGAGCCACCCAGGTGTCCTTGTCACACAAAATATTAAAGCAAACCACCTTCTCTGAATACACAGTTCTGGGGCGCCTGGGTGGCTCAGTGGGTTAAGCCTCTGCCTTTGGCTCAGGTCATGATCTCAGGGTCCTGGGATCGAGCCCCACATCGGGCTCTCTGCTCAGTGGGAAGCCTGCTTCTCCCTCTCTCTCTGCCTGCCTCTCTGCCTACTTGTGATCTCACTCTCTCTGTCAAATAAATAAAATACTAAAAAAATAAATAAATACACAGTTCTTTGTTGCCTTCCTCTGCAGGGGGATCTTATGTTGCTCTAGGAGGAATTAAATTTTCAAGCACAAATGTATTTGGAAAAAAATTCCCATAATTGCATGTCATAGTAAGAAAAAAAATCCATTTCTTGTGCCACTGCTATAGGGTGTTAATGGATGGTTATTGAGCGAATGTAAAATTTTACAGTCCTGGGGTGCCTGGGTGGCTCAGTGGGATAAAGCCTCTGCCTTTGGCTCAGGTCATGATCCCAGGGTCCTGGGATCGAGCCCCACATTGGGCTCTCTGCTCGGCAGGGAGCCTGCCTCTCCCTCTCCTTCTCTCTGTGCCTGCCTCTCTGCCTACTTGTGATTTCTGTCTGTCAAATAAATAAAAAATCTTTAAAAAAATTTTTTACAGTCCTACTAGTAGCTGGGAAGTTCTCAGCTGGTTAGGAGTGGGAAGAAGAAATTTCTTCTGGATCTCAAGGGAAATTTGGGGCAGCTTACTTTAGAAATGAAAGATGAACACCTAACAGAGGAGGAACACCTAACAGAGGAAAAATTCAGAGACTGTGCCCTCTCCCACAGAACTATTGGATATGGACATAAACAGTCGGAAAGGGAATTCAGGGTAACAATTATCCAGGCAATGGCTAGTTTGGAGAAAACCATTAGTGACAACATAGAATCTCTAAGGGCAGAAGTGAAAGTCACCTGGGAAGAAGTTAAAAATGTTATCAATGAGATCCAATCTAATCTAAATACTCTAACAGCTAGGGTAAGTGAGGCAGAAGATAGAATTATTGATCTAGAGGACAAACTGATAAAGAAAAAGGATCAGGAGGAGGCATGGAGGAAACAACTTAGAAGCCATGAAAACAGAATTAGGGAAATAAATGATGCCATGAAACGTTCCAATGTCAGAATTATTGGGATCCCTGAGGGGGTGGAGAAAGAAGACTAGAAGATATAGTTGAACAAATTCAAGGTGAAAATTTCCCCAATCTGGGGAACAGAACAAGTGTTCTTGTCCTAGAGGCAGAAAGGACACCCCCCAAGATCAGTGAATCTAGAAAGACCTCCAGACACTTGATTGTGAAATTCATGAGTCATAATTTTAGACAAGAGGTCCTAAGGGCAGCTAATGGGAAGAGATTCCTTGCGTACAGAGGAAGGTCCATCATAATAAGATCAGGCTTTGTCCACAGAAACCTGGAAGCCAGAAAAGGCTGCAAGACATATTCAGGGCACTAAATGAGAAGAACATGCAGCCAAGAATACTTTATCCAGCAAGGCTGACATTCAAAATGGATGGAGAGATAAAGAGCTTCCAAGATCAGCAAGATTTAAAAGAGTATGTGACCACCAAGCTGGCACTATAAGAAATATTAAAGGGGGTTCTATAAAAGAAGGAAGAACCCAAGAGTGACATAGAATAGAAATTTACAATCTATAGAAACAGGACTTCACAGGCAACATGATGTCAATAAAAACTTATCTTTCAATAATCACTCTCAATGTGAATGGCCTAAATGCTCCCATAAAATGGCTCAGGGTTGCAGATTGGATAAAACAACAGGACCCGTCCATATGCTGTCTACAAGAGACACATTTGGAACCTAAAGATACATCCAGACTGAAAGTGAAGGGATGGAGAAGCATCTTTCATGCCAATGGCTCTCAAAAGAAAGCTGGGGTAGCAATTCTCATATCAGATAAATTAGATTTTAAGCTAAAGACTGTAGTCAGAGATACAGAAGGACACTACATCATTTGTAAAGGGCTTATCCGCCAAGAAGATCTAACAGTTGTAAATATTTATACCCCCAATATGGGAGCAGCCAACTACATAAGCCAATTGTTAATCAAAATAAGGAGTCATATTGATATGAATACATTAATTGTAGGGGATCTTAACATGCCACTCTAGACAGATCATCAAGTAATAGACAGATCATCCAAGCAGAAAATCAATAAAGAAACAGGAGCTTTGAATGACACATTGGAACAGATGGACCTCATAGATATATATAGAAAATTCCACCCTGAAACAACAGAATACTCATTCTTCTCAAGCACACATGGAACTTTCTCCAGAATAGACCACATACTGGGTCACAAATCAGAGCTCAACTGATACCAAAAGAGAGATTATTCCATGCATATTCTCAGATCACAATTCTTTTTTTTTTTAAAGATTTTATTTATTTATTTGGCAGACAGAGATCACAAGTAGGCAGAGAGGCAAGCAGAGAGAGAGCGAGAAGCAGGCTCCCCGCTGAGCAGAGAGCCTGATGTGGGGCTCGATCCCAGGACCCCAGGATCATGACCTGAGCCGAAGGCAGAGGCTTAACCCACTGAGCCACCCAGGTGCCTCAGACCACAATTCTTTGAAACTGAAACTCAACCACAAGAAAAAGTATGGAAGGAATTCAAACACTTGGAAGTTAAAGACCACCCTGCTTAAGAATGTTTGGCTCAACCAGGAAGTCAAAGAAGAACTTAAACAATTCATGGAAACCAATGAGAATGAAGACTATTGGTCCAAAACCTATGGAATACAGCAAAGGCAATGCTAAGGGGGAAATATATAGCCATCCAAGCCTCATTCAAAAAAATTGAAAAAATCCCGAATACACCAGCTCTCTGGACACCTTAAAGAACTGGAAAATCAACAACAAATTAAGCCAACCCCACACACAAGAAGGGAAATAATCAAGATTAGAGCAGAGATCAATGAGTTAGTTACTAGATATACAGTAGAACACATCAACGAAACTAGAAGCTGGTTTTTTGAAAGAATCAATAAGATTGATAAACCACTGACCAGATTAATCCAAAAGAAAAGAGAGGACCCAAATTAATAAAATTATGAATGAAAGGGGAGAGATCACGACTAACACCACGGAAATAGAAACAATCATCAGAAATTATTATCAACAGTTATACGTCAATAAGTTAAGCAACCTAGAAGAAATGGATCCATTCCTGGAAACCTATAAACTTCCAAGACTGAAATAGGAAGAAATTGACAACCCGAATAGACCAATATCTAGTAATGAGATTGAAGCAGTGATAAACCCCCCCCCCCAAAAAAAAACAGAGCCCAGGACCAGACGGATTCCCTGGGGAATTCAAACAAACATTCAAAGAAGAAATAATACCTATTCTCCAGGAGCTGTTTCAAAAAATAGAAACAGAAGGAGAACATCCAGACTCTTTCTAGGAAGCCAGCATTACCCTGATTTCCAAACCAGGCAAAGACCCCATCAAAAAGGAGAATTTCAGACCAATATCCCTGATGAATATGGATGCCAAGATTCTCAACAAGATCCTAGCTAATAGGATCCAACAGTACATTAAAAAGATGATCCACCATGACCAGGTGGGATTTACCCCTGGGATGCAAGGGTGGTTCAACATTCGCAAATCAATCAATGTGTTAGAACAAATCAATAAGAGAAGAAAGAAGAACAACACGGTCCTCTCGGTTGATGCAGAAAAAGCATTTGACAAAATACAGCATCTGTTCCTGATTAAAACTCTTCAAAGTATAGGGATAGAGGGAGCATTCCTTCATAAAACCCAACTATGAAAAACCCACAGCGACTATCATTCTCAATGGGGAAAAGCTGACAGCCTTCCGTTTGAGATCAGGAACACGACAAGGATGCCCACTCTCACCACTCTTGTTCAATGTAGTACTAGAAGTCCTAGCAACAGCAATCAGACAACAAAAAGAAATAAAAGGTATTCAAATTGGCAAAGAAGTCAAATTCTCTCTCTTCGCAGATGACATGATACTTTATATCATGTCTCCACCCCCAAAAGACTCCATCCCCAAACTACTCCAAAAGACTCCACCCCCAAACTACTAGAACTCATACAGCAATTCAGTAATGTGGCAGGATACAAAATCAATGCACAGAAATCAGTTGCTTTCTTATACACTAACAATGAAAATATAGAAAGGGAAATGAGAGAATCAATATTCCATTTACCATGGCACCAAGAACGTAAGATACCTGGGAATAAACCTAACCAAAGAGGTAAAGGATCTGTACTCGAGGAGCTACAGAAGACTGATGAAAGAAATTGAAGAAGACACAAAAAGATGGAAGAGCATTCCATGCTCTTGGATCGGAAGAATAAACATTGTTAAAATGTCTATACTGCCCAGAGCAATCTATACTTTCAATGCCATCCTGCTCAAAATTCCACTGGCATTGTTTAAAGTGCTGGAACAAACAATCCTAAAATTTGTTTGGAACCAGAAGAGACCCTGAATTGCTAAGGAAATGTTGAAAAAGGGGGTGGGGGTTGGATGAGCCCGGAGGTGGGTATTAAGAATGGCACCTATTGCATGGAGCACTAGGTGTGCTGCATAAACGATGAATCTTGGAACACTGAAAAAATAAAATTAAATTAAAAAAATAAAAATAAATATAAAAAAATATTAAAGTGGGAAAAAAATCCAACAGGAAGGAAGTGGAATTGTTCTCAGCAGCCTAGAACAATGTCTTTGGTTGCTTCCTCTTTGTAACATGGTGGGTGGGGGTAGGGAAAAAAAAAAGAACATCCTGGTGGATTTTATTTTAGGCAGATTTAACCTGAGCCATGATAAGTGAAGAGATACTTCAGAGAGAAATGGAATGCTTAGTTGAATATTGTCCTAGTGTTACGGCTTGGTGCTGGAAGTCTCTATCACAGAGGCCTGAAGAGTTATCCTTTTGTCCCTTTCCTTTCTACTCCAACACTTAGTGGCTATTTTTCACTTGGATTTGTAAACTCCTGGAGGGCCATATTCTCAGGTTTGGAAAGCAGCTGTTGATGGCAAAGAAGAAACAGGGAATGAGTGATGGCAGCTGTACCATCCTTGCTGGCTGGATGAACATGATCTCATTGGTCTTCTCTTTGCCTCCCCAATCTCACCGTCCTGTTCTAAGTCCACAGCATCGGTGTTTTGTCTCTAGGGCACATGGGGTTTGGCTTTGTAGTTGCCCTATTCCCCTCCAGGCTGGAAACTTTCCAGTGGCTGAGACTGTATAGCTCTTTGGGTAGAAATGGATCTCCTGCCCCTTATCTGTTCTTGCAAGGCAGAGCTGGTTTCGAGCTCCTTCTCAGCTGCCTGGGGGCAGAAGCTGCAGGTCCCTTGTGTTTTATTTTCATTGTTCAGTACCTACCAGGGGTTGAGAATGTGTTCCCTGGCTGAATGAAGGACGAAGGGATGGTGGAGCAGGGTCTTTCAGTTTCAAGATTCTTCAGATGACCCACCTCCCGAGTCCTGCAGGAAACTGTAACAGCCCCTGAAAAAGGAGTCTCCACCGCATTCCTCCTGTCCCTACAGATCACCACACTCCTTTCCATCTGGGTAGGGCGGAAGAAAGAATGTGAGGTGGCAGTGGGCTGAAAATTAGAGCTTATTTCCCAGGGGTTAATTCCCCTGCTATAGGGAACTCATCTACTTACAATTGTGGCTTTATATTGATGGAACCTTTAAAACAAACATTCTATACTCCCTGCTACAACTGTGATTTAGTAAGTCCTTTCGGCTGGAAACTGAGGGAAGTACTAGACATCTTCAGAGTCCTTCCATATGCTGTTCTAAAGAAGTAAAATTTGCAACCAGACCTTTGGGAAGAGACCAAGCGGTGGGTAGGATGGAAGGTGAGGTAGAAGAAAGTGCATAGGAATTTGAGAAATGGAAAACTCTGGGTGTTCTTTTATTAAACTTCAGTAAGAGAAAATCTTTTTAAGGATAAGAATTTCAATTTTGTAAACCTCGAAGACTATATGCAGCTGAAGAGTGGGGACAGAGCTATCACCTGTCTTCCTTTCTGTGATGCCAATAGCTCTTTACAGTTGTAAGTCTGAGGGATATTGAATAGACTCTAAATGTGCAGACCACTTCTATGTACACACCGCCTCTCAGTTTTAGACTAATTTGCTTGTTAGTGATTTTACTTCTTCTTTCCTACAAAGTCTCATTGTAAGAGGTGAGGGTGTATATTTGAAGATATGGGAAAGCTCATGATAAAATCTTCTGATCCCCTCTTACATTGATCATCAAAAACCCTGCAGTGTGGAAATCCTTGTCTGCGGCATGTGTTTGGCATACACCTACTCTGAGGTTAACGTTGAGTTTACATTTTGAAGCTTGAAGGTGATGAACAGGAATATGATTCAAAATCATAAGCTGATCAGTGATTTTTCTGGAAAAATGTTAAGTCTCTGGTTTCACACATGTTCTTTTTCCAGATCATTGATATGGTATGATCTCATTTGCTTAATACCTTTTCCTACTTCCATGAACATGCTGGCACATGTCACACACGTAAGGGTCTAGAAAGATGTATATGAGTTTTAACAGTGATTGTCCCTGGAGGTAGGTTTGGGGGTTTTCTGTTTCCTTATTTTTGCTCTTGAGTATTTTTTGAGTTTTCCATAATACGAAAAAATCTCGAGTTATTTTAAAACAAGAGGGGAGTTATGGTTAGAACATGAAAATCTGAGGATTCTTAGAAGTATTCAGAGAAGGTGGTGGCCACTCCAATAGCCACATCATTCTCCTTCCCTCTGGACATGCCCCTCATCAGCCCATTTCCGGTGGTCAGTACCGTCCATGATGCAAATTTGATGGTGTCACTTCCTTGCATCGAGTCAATCCCCTCCAAAGGGATGTCAGTGTCACTGTCCAAAATTACTGTCCTGTGTAAGTTGGTCACCTTTCAGTTCCAAGTGACAGAAACCTCACTCAAAGTAGCTTAAGCAAAAATGAGGAATTTTTTTATTCATGTAACTGAAGAGTCCAAGGTTGGCTTTAGGCAGGGCTAGATCTAAGAATTCAAAGGTGGCATTAATAAAGTCCTCCTTTTCCTCATGTTTGTTTTGTTTCTAGACAAGCTCTGTCTATGTGAAGGCAACACAGCCACTGGCAACCCACGGTCCTTCAAACTGGGATCCAGAGGAAGGGAGAGGCCCGGGGTTGGCCTGGGTTGGGTCACGTGCTCTTCCTTGGCCCGTCACTCTAGAACAGAATGAGGAGTGGGTATTTTCAAAAGGAAAGGATTCGAGGCAAACCATGACCTCTTCCCTTTCCAGACTCGTCTCTCTCTCTCTTTTGGTTCTGCCAAGACCTTTACTGGATGGTTTCTCCCAGAGTGGGAGCACACATGCCCACGTGACGGTGGTCAGGTATTGCTCGCCGCTCTTCTGCCTCCGTGGATTGCACTCTGGGCCTGACCCTGCCTACCTGTGGTCTGCAGGGCAGCGGCCGGCTCCAGCACGGTCGCTTCTCCAGGCGGCCAGACTTGAGCAGCTTCTCGATCAGGTCAGTGTGGGCCAGCAGCATACAGTCCCTGCGGTAGCCCTTCAGGCTCCGTGCCTCCAGGGCACCCCCTGGGGGTACCAGCCTGCAACACCAGGTAGGCCTCCCAGTTGTTGCTGGCGATCGTGCCACAGGAGAAGCAGCACATGGGGATGATCATGACGGCAGCAGACTTGTTCCCGGGGCTGTGCGACCGTCAGCCACACTCCATGATTCTCCAGACTCATCTCTCTCCCAGCTGCACCCGGACTGTTTTCAGTTCCAGGAACATGGCAGACTCATTTCATTGTCCTTTATTTTGTGCATCTTGTGGTAGTGACCACAGATAGCCTTTGTCTCTTCTTGATGTACTGCCAACTCATCCTTCAAGCTCTTCCTGATCTTCCCTATCTGGGCTGGGTGTACATTTATGTGATCCCACAAGCATGTCATTGATACTCTTGCCATCACACTGCGCTCTGTTGCAAGTACTTGTTTACATAAGCACTTGTCTCTCCCTCACTGAACTCACTCCTTGAGTTCAGTGATTGCACAATGAATGTCCCACAAATATTTACTGAATGATTGGAAGATAACCTCAGCATGGATAAGAGTGTGCCCTGCTTTGCCCATTAATAAAGTTCTTACAAAAAATGAATTTTTAAAAATATTTTACTTTTTTAAAAAGTTGTTTTACTTTTTAAAAAATTTTTATTAACATATAATGTATTTTTGCCCCAGGGGTACAGGTCTGTGAATCATCAGTCTTACACAATTCACAGCACTCACCATAGCACATATCCTCCCCAATGTCCATCACCCAGCCACCCCAACCCTCCCACTCCCCTCCACTCCAGCAACCCTCAGTTTGTTTCCTGAGACTGAGAGTCTCTTATAGTTTGTCTCCCTCCCAATTCCATATTGTTCCATTTTTTCCCTCCCTACCCCCACCCTGCCTCTCAAATTCCTCATATCAGAGAGATCATATGACAATTGTCTAAAGGTTTTTTTTTTTTTAAAGTAATCTCTACACCCAACGTGGAGATTGAACCCACAAGCCCAAGATCAAGAGTCATACACTCTACTAACTGAGCCAGCTGGGGACCCCAAGGTATAAGCTATTTTAAATAAAACCTCACACATGTAATTTGTTACATATGTGTTAATGAAGTAGACATGAGATGTGAATAAGATTAAACACCAAATTATGCTAAATTAAGTATCATTTGAATATGATGGCCTTTGAATATGATGTTATAGTTCTATTTGAAATATTGCCACCCATATCTGGTTAGCTAGGTAAGGAACCCTTAACCTGGAGTCACATACCTACAAGAGATTTAAGGGCAGAATTCAGAGGATATGCACACTTGCATGGGAATGAAAATTATTTTCTGTAAATTGTAAGTGGAATTTAGTATTCCCTTTGATTATAATAAATGCAAGAATGCAGAGCTGTTTCAGGCCAGTGACTATGACTAGTCAATAACAGAAAGCAGGTATTTTCATATCTCATGAGTTGTTACAGAGATCTCCATATAGTGTTTATGCTACTTCGCTGTCAGAGCAGTTGTTAAGCCTCCTGCTAGATTTGGTTAAGTGAACACATTTATTACTGTATCACACATATATTTTGATAACTTAGAGTTTGATATAATTGGTTTTCTTTGTAATCCCATGCATTTCATTTTCTGCACTTAACACATTTTTCTGAAAAAGGGTCCATGGTACCAAAAACTGAATGGATCTTGGCATTCACTTTATTTATTTTTTTAAAGATTTTATTTATTTATTTGACAGACAGAGATTGCAAGTAGGCAGAGAGGAAGGCAGAGAGAGAGGGAGGGAAGCATGCTCCCTGCTGAGCAGAGAGCCTGATGCGGGGCTCGGTCCCAGGACTCTGGGATCATGACCTGAGCTGAAGGCAGAGACTTTAACCCACTGAGCCACCCAGGCGCCCCTTGGCATTCACTTTAAATGAAATGAAACCAAAATGTGGTGATCTGATTCTAGAGAAATTTAGCCTCTTGCCCTTTCTGCTGCTGGGTTAAGAATAGAGATTACAGGCCTTTTGGACAATTCTAAAACTACAGATCTAAGAAAAGATGTCCTTTCTCAGATTGAAAATCTATTTGGATGTGAAAGCTGTGTGACTTATTTAAGTTTCAAAGGGTCCCCGGGGTAGGCTGAAAGAGTGGAGTAAATGCAGTTAGACCTACTCATAAGCCACAACTAAATCCTGCAGACATTGGCTGAAGAGCTTGTCCAAGAAAACAAATTCATTTCTTTATGTAGTATCTGCACAGGTATCTACTAGAATAGGATTTGGGTTTTTAAAACTGTTAGGACATATTCAGTAAAGTTTTGAGGTCCTTTCTGATAATTGATGACAAGGACTGTCAGAGGTAAACTCTTTGGAGTATTTTCTCTAGGAATTCCTCTTTGGTTTCTTAGTCTTGGTTCCAACAGGAAGCAGATGGTCCTTAAATTAAGATACTCTGAGGAGATACTGTGCAAAGCTATGGGTCCAGGGAGCCAGAACAGGAAGCAACCCCCGGTTAGTGGCAGCAGAGGTGACATGACCTCCCGGCCAGAAGGGAAAAG
This sequence comes from Meles meles, assembly GCF_922984935.1. Classification (NCBI taxonomy): domain Eukaryota; kingdom Metazoa; phylum Chordata; class Mammalia; order Carnivora; family Mustelidae; genus Meles; species Meles meles. The sequence goes on from NC_060069.1 coordinate 68,118,480, forward strand.
AACAGGGAGTGGCAATTCAAAGGAAACTAGTGAAGGGAAGTTTGGAAGAAGTTATGACAGAGCCAAAAGAATTGACACCCTGATCATCTGTCTAACTCTGACAAGGACACTCCTTAGCAAAACCCATTCAGAAGCCCCGAGGCAAAGGAGCTCACTGCTGTGGTCCATTCATCAGCTTCATAGAAAAGATGGAGGGGAGAGATATCCAGCACATGTGACCAGTCTCTATCAGAACACATATCACACTATTTGATGGTCCAAGGGGGCACATCTGTAATTTTCAAATTCATGGCTGTGCCTAATAACATTCTGGCACACATTAAGTACCGAGTATTACTGAATGATTGAACCGAGAACTAAAATGCCGCTGAAACAAAGAGTAAAAGCAAACTATCTACTACAAACAGTTAGGAACCAAGTATTTACTGTTAGACATTGAACATTTAAAGTATTATGGAGGGGAGAGCACCTGGGTGGCTCACTTGGTTAGGCTTCCAACTCTTGATTTCGGCTCAGGTCATAATCTCAGTTCATGAGATCAAGCCCCATGTTGGGCTCCATGCTCAGTGGGAGTCTGCTTGACATTCTCTCCTTCTGGTCCAACTTTTGCATGCTCTCTTTAAAATAAATAAATAAATCTTAAAAAAAAGAAAAAAAATGAGTCACAGAGGGGCAACTGGCCGGCTCTGTCAGTGGATTGTGCAACTCTTGATCTTGGGGCTGTGGGTCTGAACTCCATGCTGGGTGGAGAGATTAAATACATAAAATCTCAAAAAAAAAATGTTATAGAAATATGGGAACACCATTCAGCAATATTCTGTAGATCAGACAGATAGATATCATAGCTTTGTAATACAGCTAAATACAATTGAGTCTCATTATACATGGGTTCTGTATTTGGATGTTTGCCTACTCTTTAAAACTTTCCTGGTGACCTGTGGAGTGAAAATTTTGACTTGCTCAATGTATATGTTCCCACTGGAGGTTGAGCAGGGTACCTCAGCACTCATACTGTAAATGAGCATCCTTTGCACTAGTTAGCACCACGTTTTTTTGCATCTTTGTCCTTTCTTTGGTGATTTCCCTGTTTAAAATGAAGGGCTGCCTAATGTTCCTAATAGGTACAAGAAGGCTGTGACGTGCCTCATGGAGAAAATAACATGTGTAAGACAAGCTTTAGTCAAGCGTGAAGTTACGGGGCTGTTGACTGTAAGTTCAATGTTAGTAAGTCAACAAAACACAAAGACACCTGAAACAAGCTTAGCTATTGATTAGTTGATAAAAATGTGACCAGAGGCTTGCAGAACAATAGTCCTGTATTTCCCCTAGGAGCAGTGGTTTAGCATTAATTCTGTGTTAGTGGTGACCATAGAATTGTTCTGCCAAGAAGAACAATAAACAGTACTTGCTGTTTTCCAGTTCCTAATAAAGACTGAAGTAAGAAAATTCAATTTATGAAAGACACGATTTTTATGGCAGCAGCTAATTGGTACTTACAATGTAAAAAACCAAAAAGGGGAGAAACATTAAAATCCATCACCACTGCATAATTTTGATGTTACAGTAAAATTTATTAGTTTCTGAATAGTATTTGACTAAATCCAAATTATTTCAATTAAAGTTGTCTAGAAGGCCATATAGTTGGAATATTAAGGAAATTAGTGGAAGGAAAAAGTGAAAACAATCTATACATTGACTTTAAGAACAATTACATATGATTTATGCTTATTATTTGGACTCAGCTGGTTAATTCAATCCTTAGGCCAATTTATATCTACTCCACAATAAGTTGTACATTATCCAAAAGCTTCATGCTTCTACTTACAGTAGCATTGCAAACTTGAAGTTCCTTTAAAAAAAAAAAATCACCATTTCGTTGACTAATGTAAACAGTTCTTCCATGCTCTGGCCTCAGAATATTTAATGTTAGCCAACAAAGACAACCAGCTATTCTTCTGAGGCATCTAATAGTGGCAGCCTTTTGATTTTTATAGTTGTTTAAAGTATACAACCTTGAATAGTAGAAGACACTGAGCTGAAATTTCTAACTCACTAACTATAGTAATGATATTTTCCCCCAGGGACCACCAAATATTTATAAAAATTTGTACTAACATTCTGTAAGAATCCACAAACATCAATGAGAAGCTGACTTTCTTGCCATGCTCCAAATGTCTTTAAGACTAGACACACTACATATATTATAAAGAGCTTTAGGATACATATTGAGTGCCTGGGTATTATCACAGTGGTAAAAATTAAGTCATTTTTTATTTTTGAAAAAACACTTTTGGTACCATTACCATACCCCAAAATAGGTATTAGTGCTACTGGTGATTAAGAAGCTCAGCCGCTGTAATTTGCATACTCTTACTGTGGAAATAAGCAGTAGAGCTCTGAAAATGTGAGGGGGAAACACCCAGGCACTTAGCGAACATTTGCTAGGAGGAAACTTTTTAAATGACTGTTTGCAGCCTTGACGAGTTGTGTTAACATCAAATAGCCATATTTCTGTCCACTTACAAGGAATACTAAAAAGAAGCAGTCAAGCCATTTAATAAAAGGTGTCAGTATACAGAAAATGTCTTTTGTCACAATTAGAAAAAATTTAACATCTTTAGTCAAACACTAGATGGGAAACAGTCTAAAAGAAAAAAAGACCTACCCACAACACCCATTTCAACTACAAAGCAAAATGCTCTGTGACTGAAGGAAAATAATTTAATATTCATTATCATCTTAAAAGAGTAGAAGTCCAAGGAATGATATTCTGCTCATAGGTATACACAAGATTTTTCCCAAAGATTTGTAACTAAGGTATCCAAGACATAAAATCAAACTGAAAACTAGTTCAAAGCAATGAGTCCAATGGTTCTCTCATGTTTTCTTTCATGTTCTTTATTTTAAACTGGTATTTTAGAACAGTAAATTATCTTTCATAGCAGTGCCTTGTGGTCTGATAATATAGTACCTCCCTTCTGAATGTAGAGATTTAAGATAAATCAAAATGAACAGTAAGGCATACAAACAGCTACTTTAAGTCTGCTCTTATTTAATAAGGATCTTTTAAACTCATATTCAAATACATGGAATGTTGGCACAAAACTGAAGCTGCTGTAGAAAGATCACAGATGTTCTGTGGGTTATTGAAACGCCCATTTCTCTAAAAACATACCCTTACATGGTCTTAATTTTACAAATTTAAGGTTGAGAAAATGTCTAAATAATAAGTAACAATTAAAATAAAATGTTTATTTGTAAATTATGTACAGAATACATTTACTTTACGACAAGGAAATGGAAGAAGAGCCATCGCCTTCCAACCAATGCTGTTTTGCTTTCTATGCTGGAGATGACTATCTTTCTCTGAGTCAGATGTACAAATCAGTTTGGATTTCCTAAGTTGGAAAAGGAGAATTTGTAGCTAAACTAAAAGTGTTGCTGTATTATTAGTTGACTTGTTTCCACAAAATGCTTTTGAACCCTAACTCAGAATCTTAGAAATTTCCTGGTATACTTTTATAATCAACCAAAGCTTAACTATCAAGAACAAGGAGTTTAAGCATTTCATTTTAAAGAAACTATGAAATGGCTATATAACTAAGCATAATCTGAAATGTTGGTGTTTCCTGTTTATCTCTTTTATTTTTATTAATCTAATAGTAAAAAGCCATACAACTATCAAAAATGCCATTAATCGACATATCATTGTGGAAAATGCATCTTTGATAACTATCAAAATGAGTAAGACCTACTTACTGTAAAATCATCAAATAGATACAACTTATAAATGGCTTTAGACTGTACCAATAATAGTATTCTATGAAATGAAGGACTGAATATAATTGCCTGGATGTCAAAATACATTTCAGCAAATGGAGTTGAAGAATGCTACAAATGTGTATGTTAGGATGATCAGCCAACATAGAAAATCCAACCTCCTGCACTTATTTAGTTCCAAATTAGTCAGATTATGATTTTTCATGTGAAGATTTAGTTGTTTCTCCATCATTGTCTTCTTCTTCCTCCTCTTCACAATCCCCATCTGTTTGCTGTTCCAGTTCCTCTTTTGTGATCATTTCAAAATCATTCCCATTTCCACTACTGTGTTGGGATCGGTCATCTTCCCTCCTGTCACTGTCTGTGTCTGAATGCCGTTCTCCACCTGAGCCTTCTGTTCCATGATTCCCTGGTCCTACTTTTCCCTCCTCATCTTCCTTTTTCTCACTGTCTGACTTTTCCTCACTGTCGGACTTCTGTTGCTTTTTGGTTTCAGATTTCTCATCTTTCTTGAAGTCTGCTTTTGGTCCTTTATATTCATGTGTGTACAGAGGCCTGAAGGAGTCGATGAAGCCGACGTCAGCAGTCAGGTTTGGCAAGAACCAAAAGTGGTGCCTTCCTCCAGTTATGAGCCAAATGATGAGAAACAGAATGCAACGAGCTGTAGGGGGAAAAAAAATGCCTCTAATTGAGTAATTCAAGCATTGACTCAGATAGCGGGGAATAGTTAATAAAAAACTGAAAAAACGTTCAGTTTATTATTTGCACATTACATGTACCGTGAACACAAACAATTAAATCCTGGCTAGTTTATAGCAGCAACCACAGTATTCTTGGTGCAGAGCATTCTGCTCCGATCCTGAGTGACACACTTTGCTATGTCGTAGATCAATAAGCACAGCCTCAGTTGGACGTTTAAGTATGCATGAGACCATGGTAGAAGAAAAAGGAAATAAATGCAGTCAGGATGGAGGATATCTTAAGAAGCACTTTAAATAAAAAAAACAAGGCTGCACCATGACTTTCCTGGACTCTAGGCACTTTTGCCTTTGTAAGGCAATTCCTTTGTAAAAAAATATTAAAAATTATACTCTTTGTAACCATATTGGTGTAAATACAAATATGCATAGGTTCATTATTATATACATATGTATATATTACTACTTCTGATTTTAAAAAGTGGAAATACATTTCTATAGGGCCCTGAATATGTCATGGGTCCAAGTCGTGTGCTTACTCTGCCTGAATGATATGTCTTCTAAGTAAAATTACATACTTCTGAACGGTAAGAGAATATAGCTACACTTTGCTAATTAATTAGTTATATAATTTCTGTTATTTAGGGACCTTTCCTCTCCTGATATCAGGAAATAATAAAACAGTAGGGCTTGAGGTTACTCTCAAATTGCAAACTCAAAACTATGGTTAGATAATGGAAGCATTTGAGAATTTTAAAGTTTATAGTAATGAGTTTTCACAAACACAATCTCAGTTTTTCATAAAGTTTTCTCTAATTTACCAGTTATACAGAGTTGTGTGATTTTCCTGTTTTTTTAAAAAGTCATAATTATGGGAATGTTATGGACAAACAATTATGACAGACTTTGGTTTGTTTAGCTTTTCGTTTTCTTTATAATTATATCACCATTTTCATATTAGGTCTGAAAAAAGCTCAGCTATCTGTGCCTCCTCCATTAGTCTGCTTTGGATAAATAAAAGGAAATGGTTATAACTGCCTTGAGTTTTATGAAGTAGTAATTGCTATTTTCACAACATAAATATTCTGAAAGTCTGTACACAATGATATCTTTTAAGGTACCAAGAGTAAAGGCAAATATGTTTGAAATTATAATTTAAGAATAAATTCCACAGATAGAAAGAAATAATGAATATCTTTAAGGAGGCTGCATATTTTTTTCCTCCAGACACGGTAGGGTTGTAAGATAGATGGTCCATAATTGGAAATCTTGACTCAAATCCAAAAAAAATCCCCCAAAAACCAGAAATGACACAAATAAAACTTAAATTCTCCATATATATAACCTGGGCACAGGAGAATTCCAACAGGTTTTATGTGGCATTAGATTACCAGGGGCAAACATGGAAGAGTCATGGGAAAACCATTGTGTATTTAATGTCCTATTGCTCTTATACTAAAAAGGACACATTTAGAAAACTGCCAAAGGTCTTATACATATTCAAAGGAGCACCAAATATAATTCTGACCAATATATAATCCTTCACAGGATAATATAAAATAAATATCCAGGTTATAAGTAAGCTACAGATGAACACTATTTCAAAGTATATTTGGCCTTGCATTTTCTAACAGAAACAAAATGTTGGGTTTGTTTTCTGGTTTAATTCACAAGATTATTAATCCGCAATGCATACTTAGATTAATAGTATATTTAAAATGAAAAACAATGGAAAAAACTATTGAAAACGGTTATTTTAAAGAGCAAAATGACATAATATCCATAAATTATTATGAATACTAGTTTAAATAAAAGATAAGTAAGTGGGTTAATTCTACTGAGAGTTAATCTTCACTGAAATTTTTCAAAGAGCTTCTAAATTTTTAGGGATTTGAGAGCCTGAAGATACCTATTTGATTCTTTTTTTTAAGATTTTATTAATTTATTTGAGAGAGAGAGAGAGCATGAGAGCGGAGAGGGTCAGAGGGAGAAGCAGACTCCCCTCTGAGCAGGGAGCCCGATGTGGGACTTGACCCAGGGATTTCGGGATCATGACCTGGGCCGAAGGCAGTCACTTAACCAACTGAGCCACCCAGGTGCCCACCAATTTGATTCTATCTAATGTCAGATCAAAGTTTATAGCTTCTCATTCTTGATGCAGATAGTGTACTATCACTAGTTAGCTGCTTTACAATCTTATATATAATTTCTTGGCCTATAAATGTGCTGTATTGTATGCAGAAGCATCAGGGGATTTCCTCAAGGTGACTAAACCAGAGGAGGGAAATATGAAAAGCGGTGAAAAAAGCTTCACACAGTCAGAGATCACGGAGAAAAAAGGGAGGCCCATAAACATAATAAATTGAATGAAAATACTACAGGAGCCACTGGGTCCAGGGATGGTGGCACTAACTCTGGACACCCTGATGTTCAGGGTAAATGCACACGCAGAGGAAAATTGCTTAGGGGCAGATGAGTAATGCTTTACAATATAGGAATCTATTATATTTCACAGAACCTCAGAATAACACGTGTTCAGCTCGGATAATCTCAGTCAAAGTAGTCTAACAGCAAATGTTAGGTCAATACTGTGATGTTTTATTTTCTTTTTGTATAGGAAGTACTCTCTTATGTCTTGGTGGAAGACGGATTTGTCATTTGGGGAAAATAATCAGAACTTAGTACCATTTGCCAATATAAACTCTACCAAAGAATTATATATAGAAGTTTAAAAATCAATATACAGCTTTAGATAAGCAGAGAAAAATTCCCATTTCTTTCTCAAAGTAAAAGTTAAATTATACCTGCCCACCCTATTTGGGAAAATCTTCAAAGACTAGGATTTTAAGTAAAACAGTATTTGTTGGGTTTTTTTCATGGTAAATAACATACTCATTGTAAAAAATACAGTCAAATATAAAGAATAGCTTTAAAAGCATTCACAACTACCATAACTTATTTATATTTAGGTGTATTTCCTTCTAGTCAAACCCTCCCTGGCATTGAGTATTTCCATTTAAAAAAAAAAAAAATCTTCCTAATTAAACAGGCAAAAAACCTACTTCGTTATCTTAATTTTATTGTTTGATTACTGGTGATAAGAATTTTTCATGTATTTAAAATCATTTGTTTTTAACTTTCTCATTTGAAGTGAGTTATTTTCATATTGGTTTTTTTTTAGTTATAAAGACCCTAATTCATCCAGAAATGCAAAAAAAATATTACTTATGTTCTGATTTTTAAAAACCATTTAAAAACTCCTTAAGGCATCTAGCATTTATTTTGGTACATGGGTTCAAAATTTTTCCCAAAATGGCAACTCAATTGTTTAGAATCATTTATTGAATATACACATAGAATTACATATTTAATACAAGTTTCATTTGCCTTAAATTGATACATAAAAATGCTTTACTGAAAGTATTACATCTCATAAATGTTCAACCACTATAAAAATATTAAAGTTTTTGTGGTGGTTAAACGTTAAAACATATCTATATGCAGATTAAGAGACATTAAATACTTTTTCTTCACAATAGACCAAATTGAATCAGGTACATATTCTACACTTCAAGCCTGAGTCAGTTTTGGGATATAACCCAAAAAGTAGGTCCATATACATCTTCATTCACCTACGTTACTTTTGTTATTAAGTTTTACTTGAAGCTCCAGACTACAGTCCCAACTCCTTGGTATCAACCTTACTAAGGCCAAATATACTAATAACAATACTTACCAACAGCAAGAAGAAGAATGCTGGCTACAAAACAGCCTGCACCCACACTGAGGTAATAAACACCTACTCTCATTTCTGCTGGCCAAAGAGGGAAGAGGGTGGCTGCTATCACTGCAATCACTAGAACAAGAAATGAAAAAGTTACATAGACAACTTTGAGATTAAAATTTTAAATGGCTTGGTTGCAATAACAGTGAATATTTTCCTAGGGGACAAAAGTGAAATATAAACATTGAAACATACAGAATTGCCATTTTTATAGGTAAAAATGGTAAGTTACCAGCCATTTTACACAGTTCAATCTAACATTTTAACTACTGCTTTCAGGTTAGGATTTTTTCTAGTACAAATTACATATGATTAGAAAAAAGTTTCTAAAAATGTGAAATTGTTAGCCACTTAAATGATCAACTGCTACTGTTTCCAAGCAATGTCTGTCTTATTTTTTAAATATATCTGCCTACTGAATAAGGGGAGCTTAAAGAAACAATCGCCAAATAACACTAACTAAAAAAGGATTCCCAAGATCCCTCCCCGAGGGAGGGGTGAGTCTGGGGTGGAGCTTTGACGTCTATAGACTGAAAAGCTCAGCAGGTAGTCTCTGATAGTTTTTTGGTAGTTAGGGAAAACTGGATACAAACACTTCCAGTTTTTTTCTAAGTACCATGGGACCGCATGGAATAATCAGAAGAAATCAGAAGTCTGGTTTCAGGTCTTGAGAACAAGAGAGACGAAGATTCAAATTCTAGCTCTATCATTTTTTTTTTTTTTTAAGATTTTATTTATTTGACAGACAGAAATCACAAGTAGGAAGAGAGGCAGGCACAGAGAAAGGGAGAGGCAGAGAACCCGATGCGGGGCTCGATCCCAGGACTCTGGGATCATGACCTGAGCCGAAGGCAGAGGCTTTAACCCACTGAGCCACCTAGGCGCCCCTAGCTCTATCATTTTTAAGCTAAGTAACTCTAGGCAAGTTATTTCAAGGCTAAGTTACCTTATATTTACTATGTGCCTCTTCCTCTTTTTTAAAGGTTGCCGTGAGGATGAAATAATGCATGTAAATTATTCAATGGAGTGACTAGTACACAGTAAGTGACTGACGTTTATTAGTAATTTGGGTAGGATTTAACTGAGTTATTTTGTTTGCGATCCTATGCTATCATATTGACCACATTTATTATTTGACTGCTATCTATTTTTTTGTTTGTTAAATACCCTTCCTCCCCAGGCTCCCACCTTGAACTTAGAGGAATAACAGATACCCATGATACGAAAAACAATCCAAAAGGTATAAAGTGAAGTCTTCATACAATAATTGGTCAGAGGTTACTACTACTATGTTTCTAATTTATACTGCCAGAGACTGCCTATGTATAATTAAAACTAGGGACATAGGATATTTTTTCTCCAAAAATGAGTTTCTATTCTTCTTACATTTAGTCTCTTTCACTTAGTCTATTTTAGATATTTTTCCATCAGCATATCTTACCTAATTCTTAAAAGCTGCATGGTATTCTACTGTGCAGCTGTGCTATAATTTATTTCAACATTCTCCTATGCAGGAACTTGAATTGTTTCCAGTTTTATTCTATTACAGACAACAATGCTACCAATACCGAAGTATTGTACATTTGTGTAACTGTCATTAGGGCAATATACATAGGATATATTCCTACACCTAGGAATATATATTCAAGGATGAATTCCTTGAAGTGTAGTTGTTAGATCAAAGGTATTGACATTTAAACTTTAAAAGATACTTGCTAATTACCCTAAATATAGTCTGAGGGACTTGGATTAGAATAATGTGTCAATGAGGGGCGCCTGGGTGGCTCAGTTGTTTAGGTAGCTGCCTTGGGTCATGATCCCAGGGTTCTGGGAGCTGCATGGAGCCTAACGTAGAGCCCCACACTGGAACTCCCCACTCCCTGGGGAGTCCACTTCTCCCTCTCCCTCTACCACCCCCCCACCCTGGTCATGTGCATGCACTCTCAAATAAATAAAATCTTTAAAAAAAAAAAGAAGAAGAATGTGTCAATGAACATTTCTGAATAGATACTTTGTGTAACTGTATTAAGAACAGTCATGGGATAAATTCCTAGAAGTGTAACACCTGAGTTAGTGTGTGTGCATTTAAAATTTGGAAGACATTGCCGAACTTTTCCTTAAAAACTAAAACAATGGACATACAGTCAATTGCTGGAAGGTGTTGGTTTTCCCTAAGTGTTGGACCTACACTAACACTCTGTACTATCAAACTCTGTAAGCCTCTTAATCATGGTTGCTTTAATATATATATATATAAATATATATTATGTGTGACTAAGTTTTGTTTATGATTATTGATTACTGTATTTATCTGTGGGCTGCCTTTACCATTTTTTTCTTTTTTAAAGATTTTATTTATTATAGAGAGAGAGCACACAAGGAGGGGGAGTGACAGGCAGAGGAAGAAGCAGGCTCCCTGCTGAGTAAGGAGCTTGATGTGGGACCCATCCCAGGACCCTGGGATCATGACTTCAGCTGAAGGCAGACGCTGAAACTGACTGAACCACCCGGGCATTCCTACCATTTTTCTACAAGGTTGTTAATCTCTTAATTTTTGTTTTCATGCCTTGTAATTATTTTCCTCAGCTTATCATTTATCTTCTAACTTTATTTACAGTATACCTATTTTAAAATAACTATTTTATGTTGAATACTTTTATGACTTTTGTATTTTTATTTTCCTTTCTAAATTTTAGAGATTGTACTTACCAAGAATTAATCCCATGACAAATGTTTTAAAGTGAACTGGGTCATAGATCCACACAAATACCTAGAAAAATCAAGAAACCCCAGTGCTTAAGGTTACTTTAGAAAGTTAAGCTTAATTCTATATCCTCTACTACAGTAGCTTTCAACTTCTTAACATATAAGAACTATTCCCTAAGGCAAACAAATTCCAAAGACCCTTTCGTCAGTAGTAGGGTTTCTCTGGGTATTCATTTAATTAGAAAATTATTTTCAAGACTATAAATTCTATAATACACTTAAGTAAATTTCCAAATATTTAACATGAATTTAACAATTTGTTCATGTGTGCCAACCATTACTTATTTTCAACCCAAAGACTAGCATTTGTACAACTTTTTGTCCCTAATAGAATGGTGCACAGTGGTGTAAGCAGAATCAGCCTGGGCTAAGAGCACAGTTAAGATAGATGGAGCCAGGCCCTATTACAGATCCAGCAGTAATCAACTCTACCTTGTTCCCTTCATCAGTGAAATGCAAAGACTCATTAATGAAGTTCATGCTTACTGGACATAAAGATGCTATGACTATCGCAATAATTACATTGCCTACCCCTTGTGGAGGGTGTGTAGCCTCTAGGTTGGGAATCACTGCTTTAAAGCTTGATTATTTACTTTTACACAAGAGAAGTTTACTTCATTTACTACAATCAGAACTCTGCTCAATCCCTATCTAAAACTCCTACTTTTATCTTAGTTTCTATAAATATCAGTACTCTTCCATTACCTGATTTTATTTTGACCAGAGTTCTTTGTTATTGTCTTTTTGATGGTTCTATTTCTAACATCATTCCTCTTTTTTAACTGCAAATTTCCCCCTGGAAATCAGATAGACAGACCTCACTTCTGCCAGTTGGCATTCTAAAAACCAAGTTTTTAAAGACATTTCCCAGCTTTAAAAGTCTGAAAGCATGTTGCTTCCTACAGAATAAAATACAGTCTTTTCAAGAATGCAAGCACCTCTGCTTTTGCTCAGGCTGTTTCCTTCACCTAACAGATCTGGAATTCCTTCCCACTGCAGCTGGTAATCTGCCAGTCATCCTTCAAAACTCAGCTCAAGTGTTCAAGGTCTCCAGACCCTTCTTATCCTGTCTTGATTAAATTTACTATTCTTAATTGACATTCTCATATTGTAACACTCACCACACTATGATATAGTAACATTTAAAAGCTTGTATCTTTGCTAGAGTATAAAGCACTTCCAAGAAAAGAATTTATCTTATTTATCACGCTATTCCTAGCACCTATAAAAATGTCTTTGCATATAGCTAATGCTTGATGTTTAACTGAAGGTATCTTAGCTTTCACACTACTGAAGGCCTATGGTCTTCTGTTACAGTGGTTCTTAACCAGGGGTTCACAACAGAATCACCCTGGGATGTGTTATACAACACACACACACACACACACACACACACACACACACACACCCTTACATTCCATACTACAGATTCTCATGCAAGCATGTTTGGAATGAGCCAAGAGCACATATTTTCTGAAAAGCCTTCCCAGAAGTTCAAACTCATAACTCTAGGAACCACTACTTCATATGTACTATTACTTTTGTATTAGGTATAACAGAAGAAATATGTCTTGAATTTCACAAGAATTCAATGGGTAGCATATAACTAATGTTTCTGTATGAGTTAAATGACTAAGCAGTCTTCACGGAAGGCTATCATCACAGAACTCTCCATTACAAAAGAAATAAAAACAATAAAATACTGTGTCTGACTATAAGAGGCACAAAACTATAGGTGTTCTCCATTAACCATTCTATTCTTTTTTCCTCTGAGGGTAGAAGAAATTCTGCATTTTAGCTGGGCAAATGACCACCAGTATAAAAGCACATTTCTAAGACTTTACTGCAGGAAGGCCACGACCATGTGACCAGGTTTTGGCCACTGGAATCCACGCAGAAATGTAGCCACTAGCTTCCTGGAAGGTGGCCTTAAAGAGAAGGCATGTCCCTCATTCTTTCCTCCTTTGGATGCAGAGATGAGGCTGGCAATCATTTTGGACAATAAGTTAACCTTTACTAATGGCCCCAAACAGCTCCACCATAGAGCTGCCAAATCTGGACTACTTACCTGCAGATTTCATTGATGAGAGAGAAAGAGCATTAATTTTAAGTCACTGTTATTTCAGATTTCCTATCACTAATAGATAGCTAAACCCAATTTTCTTACACATTTTTTGTAACTCTAAATTCAGAGAAATTACTGATTTTTTTTTAAAGAAGAGTAGTATCTACATGGTTAGAGTTACCAAAAGTACTTCTTGTCTTAGTAAAGTTATCAAAGATAATTCTAAAATTCCTATGGAAAACTGGAATTCTATTGATAAGCGAGATACTCTCACCTCATTTCCATCCAGAAAAACTTGATCATCATGTGGCTCAAGTTTGAATTTTTTCTTAGTTTCCTTCTTTTTGGGAGTTCCTGGAGTTTCCTCCTAATAAAACAGAAGTTAAACAGAAGAAAAAAACACTTACAAAAAGCAAAAAAAAACCAGTAAGACATTCACAGAGTCAAAAAAAAGTTTCACTTTCGAGACACAGAGATAAAAATTCTCAACCATGGTATTTATAAGAAACTTAATACAGTTATATTTAAGTGTTGTTGCACAGCATTTCAAAAATGCTCATATGTCAGTGATCATGTCCACACAGTAATTTATTCTGACTTAACTGTAGTTGAAATCACCTTTTTGGGTTCTTCCTTTTCACCATCTTTTTTTTTTTCTTTTTCCTTTTTCGTCTTTTCATCCTTTAGATTTTCTTTCCTGCTCTTTTTATCTTCTTCTTTTCCACTTTCAGCCTTTCCTTTCTCTTTTTCTTTTTTTATGTCTTTATCATACTTCATTTTCATTACTTTTAGTGCCCGGTGAAAAAACTGTTTCTTTAAAAGCCTATGGAAAAAATGGTATGACATTCCATTCTTTATCAACTATACAGACACAGACTGAAAAGAAAAACACCAAACCCAAATAAAATGAGCAAAGACTACACTGGCAACTCACAAAAGAAATTACAACTAGTAATCCGATGGAAAGAATCAACCCCTAACATAAATAATTAGAAAAAAACTGTATTGCCAACTGTATTGATTATATAAAAGTCTGTCAACCTAATTTTTACTTTTCAACTACGTTATTTAGATATAACAGATTACAGGCTTGGAATTATCCTTATGAAGCTTTTCTATGAATTCATAAAAGTAAATCAAGATTCTGTTTTATTTAATGTTAAGTCTCAAATTCAAAAGCAGACATAAGGGGAAATTAAACAGTTTAAGAAATGTTAGATTAAAAATGTGTTCATGATCAGTGTGTAAACCTGGTGATTCACAGACCTGTACCCCTGGGGATAAAAATACATTATATGTTTATAAAAAAAAAAAAATTGGAGGGGGAGGCGAACCATAAGAGACTATGGACTCTGAAAAACAGCCTGAGGGTTTTGAAGGGTCAGGGGTGGGAGGTTGGGGGAACAGGTGGTGGGTAATAGGGAGGGCACGTTTTGCATGGAGCACTGGGTGTTGTGCAAAAACAATGAATACTGTTAAGCTGAAAAAATAAATAAATTAAAAAAAAATGTGTTCATGATTTGTCTGATCTAAGTCATATCTTCAGCTGTCTTTCCTCATGTCATGTTCCTCAAATGTTTCCTTCTCAACTAGCCCTATCCTGTTTAAAATTATAAATTATAAACCCATTCTCCCACCCTCCCTGCTGTTTCCTCTTATCCTATCTATAGCATTTATCTTCTAACTTAATATACAATTTATGTTTGTCTGCCCCCTTCACTAGACTATAAACTACTTAGGAGATCTTCGCTTTATTCATTTCTTTATCTGATGAACTGAGAAGACCCAAAATTAAGTCAATGTAGATGGTAGTTCCTTTCTAACATTATAATCCTACTCAAGAAACTGGGTCGCCCTTGCCTTTATTACCTAAAAGCCATCCTTTCAAAATTTTATGTTCCAATTTCAGAGTTCTTGACTTCTTCCTTCATTCCTTCCTTGATGATGTACAACTACCAAAACACAACCTACAAGCTACATCTTAACTGCCACTATCTGTGCCTGTTGACTACCCACCTTTCTACTGCTACTAATATCTGTTCAGCACATCATACCACTTGTTAACTAGATGCTTCATTCCTGCCCAGTGCCCACTTACTTCTGGTCATTATGCTGTGCTCTCTGAGGCATGTGTTTTCAACTGCCTAGCTGGGCTTCATTCTCCTGCCCAATTAGGTCCACCCCATGAACATCTCCATAAAACTAACTTTTAGGTCTTCTCATTTGGCCTTCTCCTTGTTCAGAAAATCTATACAGCATAAAATTTCACAATGTCTGAAATGCCCCAAAGACTCTACCATTAATATCTACTACCCAGGTGCAACTGACCCTTGAACACACGTTTGAACCATGCACGTCCATTTACATATGGTTTGTTGATAGATACAGTATGCACTATAAATGCATTTCTTTTTCCCATGAGTTCCTTTTAAAAAAAAGATTTTATTTATTTATTTGATAGAGAGAGAGCAAACGAACAAGCAGGGGGAGAGGCAGGTAGTGGGAGAGGGAGAAGCAGACTCCCTGCTGAGCAGGGAGCCCCATGTGGGACTTAATCCCAGGACCCTGGGATCATGACCTGAGCCAAAGGCAGATACTTAACCGACTGAGCTTAATAACATTTCCATATTAACATTTTCTTTTCTCTAGCTTACTTTATTGTAAAAACACAGCATATAACACATGTAATATACAAAATATGTGTTAATCAACTGTTTATGTTATCAGTAAGGCTTCTGGTCAATAGTGGGCTATTAGTGGTTAAGTTTTGGGAGTTCAAATATGGATTTTTGACTGTGTGGTGGGTTGACACCCCTTAACCCTCATGTTGTTCAAGGGTCAACTGTGGACTATTAACCAATCAAACTGGTGTTGAAAAGGTCACATTCAGGTACATGAGTTCAAATACCATGTCTACCACTTAACTGTGCGGGTTTGGGTAAATTACTTAATTTTAGTAAAATGTCTAAAATGGGGTATGTACCTCACAGGGGTTTCTAGGACTAAATGAGAACCACAGACTGTTTATAGTGTGGTCCCTGGAATATATGTACTCAAAGTTAGCATTAATATTGCTATTGCAAAATCTTAATTTTGTTTAATAGTTATGGAATACACACACACATTTTGGGTTCTCATTATTACATTATGCATCAATCTACTCAGTAATAAGTAAAATTATTGACTTATTCCTTGATAGGTCCTTAGAGAATGCCTACTCCAACTCACTCTGTGGCTAGAAAAGTGACGTGACATTTACTATTGTCATAAAATCAGTGTCTCCATTATTTAACACATCATATAGTATAAATCACTCACACAAACCTCTCTTACATTTTCACAGAACTACTGCCTTATCCCAGTATGTTCTGTCCCCTTTGCCAGGATTGACTGTCCTTTCTCCCATTGTTTCCTGGGTAATCACCTATTTATGTTTCAAATTTTGATTAAACATTTCCCTGTGTGAAGCCATTCTTAAAGTTTTCTCATCCCTGTCCTCCTTACAGAATGCAATGTACAATAATTAGTCATGAATCTTCTCTGAAGGCTAGAATGTGTACTTAGGAGATGGGGACCAAGTCATAGTCATCTTTGTATTCTTGGGGCCTGGAATACAACAGATGTTTGATAAATGTTTGTTGGATACACAAATGGATTGTTGAAAGCATCTGGTACGAAGTTATTAAGTTGCTTATATTTTTCCTCATCTCTTTTTTTTTCAGGTTTTACAAACATTTATTGAAGCCAGACATGTGTTAAAAACTTTCACGTATGTGGCAATGGTGAAGTTTTATTAAGTGGTATATGAATGAGAGTGAGAAAGACATTACTGTAGTAATGGGTTGGAGACACAAAGTCTCATGGAGGTAGAATGGTGCTAGATCAAAGGTTCATACTCAAATCAGATCATTAGGAGGCACAGAGAATATTAAAAAAGGTTGCTTTGTATATCATCCTACACTTTCCTGTTTTCTTTTGTTTTTCTTCAGACTCCTTCAAGTCCACTTATCAGATTCATAAAATGAGACCAGACAAATGTCCCTTCCTGGTTTCGTTTATAGTCAAGCTAGAACGCGTGAGGGCTGGTTGTGGTTGTTATTAGAAGTGGCTCTGAAGAATTTAGGTAGCTATGCTTCTCTATTTTGTGCAGAAAGGACACAAACAACCTGACATGAATGGGAATAACAATATACAACAAAAAGTGAGTGTATCTCTAGGTCTTTAGAGCTTTCCACAAAATACTGTACGATGGCTCCTGAAAGGACAAGAGATGTGCACTAATACTGGCTGTTCTGTCTGGGTTGACAGATTTAATATTCAAATAGTATTGACAGACAAACCCTTCATCTTAATTTTTGTTTCATTAAATGCATCCTCCTTTTGTTGGAGGAGAAAGGATACCACAGTGGTTAAGGGCATGGACTGTGGAGTTTGAGTGAGTGCTGGATTTAGAATTCTGGCTCTATCACTTACTAACTATGTGACCTTGGGTAAATTACCTAACTTCTCTGTTTTTGCATGTATAATTTTCACACCATATATACAAAATAAATCTATTTTGAGGCAGGCATGAAGTTTGCACTTTAGAGTTCTACATCAACGGCTGAAGAGAAAAATGCCAGCTATACCACTTAGCTCATTCCTGCCCCAACAGTGAAACTTTCATTGTTTCTGAAAGGTCCAATAGTGACTCTAGTTATTGGCAACTAAGAATTTTAAGAAGTATTTGATAATTCTTTGACTTCACAGTTTTAAAACCAGGTTGTGAAACAGTGGTTTTTTAGATGGGTCTCATCTGGCTGATACTTTAAATGTCATTAAACAATATATTAGTAAATACTATGTGTATATCACTACCACAGATATAAAATAATCTGAGATGTTAAATTTCTACTGATTATAAACTTCAGATTTGATGTTTCCCAAAGTACCTATTATGAAAAACATGGATGTTACTGAACTATCTACACTTCACCAAGGAATCAAGAAAAGCCAGATGTTGTTGTTGCCTTGATTTATCAGGAATACATGAGCAATCACTAAATAAAATAAGGAAGGGTACCTGACTAATAACCCTGTGTGGGCACAAAAATAACTAACAACCAACCAAGGGATAACAGGTCTATTAGGAATCCCTGCCAAAGTTCTGGAAAAGACTCCCTAGCTATTTGCCCGAGGGAAAAAAAAAAGAATTTTTTGGTTACTTTTGGTACTGGTATATGATTTTTATTGCTGATCTTTCAGTTCACTTAGCCTAGCAAATGTACAAATAGAACACAAATTAAAATTATGAAAATAGCATATCTAACACCAAATAAATGCCATTTCCAGAGGTACCAAAAAAATTCAGGTTGCATGTAAAAGATCTCTTTGTGCTATGTTGTAATATTACTATATTTAATGATAATAATGGGTAAAGGGCTTTTGGACTATGGTAAGGATTTTGAAATTACTACTTATGTTATAGGTCACTAAGAAATAAACACTACCTGTTGCAGTAGTCAACCACAGACTCCCTTGTTGTAAATAAAGCTTCCTCTCCTTTCTTGGCCTTTGCCCACTTTGAATCCAAAAGGCAATCCACTGCTTTTGAAGCTAAAGAAGAAATTTGTCATTTTAAATTTAGTATACACGGGAATTTATGTCTATCTAAATAATAATTTGTAAGACATATATCAACATTCTGGCATCAGAAAATAAAACCAAATCCAGAGGAAATGATCATGATAAACAAACGGTTCCTCAAAACCTCAATTTATGAAACACAGCAATAAAGATCTTTTTAAGATAATGCTGGGAAATAAATGACATTCAAAAATATTAAGTAAAACATGGGAAAATGTTCTAAACAAATACATTTAAAATAAATGTAAGTATCACTCTTAATCAAATTATCACAATTAAATGTATGCTAAACAAACCAAAAATCTTCCTCTCCCACGGTAACAGAAATTATTATCAAGCTTTACTGTTACCCACTGAGAAATAAGTCTGTGAACAATCTACTGCTACCACTAGAAGAAGCTAAATATATTAGATCTGAAGAGAATAGCATTTATTTTTATTTTTAATGAACATCAAAACCATTAATCATAACACTAAAGAAAAGGAAGATAAGAAATTTCTTTATAATGGCAATTCAATCTTAATCAATGAGAAGCAAACTCAACCACTTTGTGGTTAGTGGGTGAGTTATGGGGCTATATTATAGATGACATTAGCTTAGAATGAGGTTCTTTGGATTATGTGAAGAACCAAACCTCCTACGTTAGTTCCAACAGACTTATTTCACATTGAATTTTACTCTAGTTTTTTTAAAAGATTATTTTCAATACATACACTATCTGAATAAAAGGTAGTATTAATACTGAAAATAAATCTTATTTTTAAAATTTCCAATGAATGGTATTAACAGCGTTTTTCTTTTTCTTTTTTTTTTTTTTTAAAGAGGGAGAGAGCAGGGGAAGGGCAGAGGGAGGAGAGAATCTTAAGCAGGCTCCATGTCCAGTGAGGAGCCTATGCAGGGCTTGATCTCACAACCCTGAGATCATGACCTGAGCCCAGTCAAAAATCAGATGGTAAACTGACTGAGCCACCCAGGTGCCCCCTTTATCTTTTGCTATTGACATTTCCAATCATAAAAGAAAAGAACAGAATCATCAATTACCATATGCCCATCACCCAACTTCATCAAGCATACACAGAAAGCACTTTTAAAACATCTACAAAACTGAGATTTAGTTATCTTCATAAAATATGTACACTAATATTACTGATGTAATCCTACCAATAAAATAATCAACTCGGTGCCCCATCATATTGGTGGACTTTGTTGGACAGTTGAATCGAAGATACTTGGCTACAGCCTTCTCTTCTTTAGACGGTTCACCAACTTCCTGCAAAATAAGAGTATTAATTTAATATAATCATTTATTTCACAAATTCGTGCACTGAATTTACAGATGTGTTTGGCAAATCTTTTAATGTGAAGTATAAGCCTTCCTCTAAAGCTTTATATGGAGCAGACCTGGTAATGTATACAAAAGACAGAACAGAGATTTTTAAAATTACATGGTTTTTAAATACACGTTGACAGGGCCAAAACCTGCCTCTTTGCCTTGGCTACAAGGCATTTATTTATTTTGAGTTGTTTTTCCAGTATGGTAACTACTTTGTACTAGCCCACCTTCACTCTTGCCTGATCTCTTTATACAGCATGAAGCAATAATTTAAAAGATTAACAGGCTGCCAAAAGTGGAGTGCCCAAATGTCAAAGTAAGGAGAAACAGATGCCATAAATAAATGTTAAATAATAGTCAAAGCTATGAACCCTGAACAATGGACAAAAGACTATAGGAGGAATTCTCAGGTTAATCACAGATCTGTCTCAGTGTGGGAGCCCTAAGACTATTTCAGACTCTTTTTTCACCTTGTCTTTCTTTTCTTCCCTAGCAGGGGTGAAGCAAAAATAAAAATGCAATAAACAGATAAATTATAATCTAATTTAACTCATTAATGGAAGTACCCAAGAGTTTGGAAAGGCTGCTTAAATCCTTCTCTATTCTCTTTCTTCATTTCTCCAAATTTTCTATTACTTTCTTCATTGTTTATCATTCCCTACCTTTTTTTTATTTGCTTACATTCTGAACTACTCCTTTAATTTGACAATTCCTCCTGCGTACTTATTCTTACCACCCATATACTGAAGAAAATGAAGGCAGTCTACATTTGTATACATCTTACATATAAACTTCTATAAGTTGTCTTACTGCTATAAGCTACTAGAACAAAAGTACTGTCTTTAATTTCATGTTTAAGCATGATATATACTCAAGCACTATTTCCAGCAGTGTAATCTAAATGTGAATGATTTCGGGGCGCCTGGGTGGCTCAGTGGGTTAAAGCCTCTGCCTTCGGCTCAGGTCATGATCCCAGGGTCCTGGGATCAAGCCCCGCATCAGGCTCTCTGCTCCGCGGGGAGCCTGCTTCCTCCTCTCTCTCTGCCTGCCTCTCTGCCTAGTTGTGATTTCTCTCTGTCAAATGAATAAAATATTTTAAAAAAAAATGTGAATGATTTCAGGAAGGTTTGTTTCTTAACTAAACAAAGTGCCAAATATTAATAAAGAATTATCTGCCGAGAATCTAGGATGCTGAAAACCATGCTACTAAAGACAGTTATGTTTTATTTTATTATTTTTTAAAGATTTTATTTATTCACTTGACAAAAAAAGAGAGAGCTAGAGATGGAACACAAGCAGGGGGAGTGGGAGAGGGAGAAGCAAGCTTCCTGCTGAACAGGGAGCCTGAGGTGGGGCTCAATCCCAGGAGCCGGGGATCATGACCTGAGCCGAAGGCAGACGCTTAACAACCGAGCCACCCAGATGCCCCTGACAGTTATGTTTTAGACAAGATATTCTAATAACACAAAAGAGAAAAAAATAATCTACCCAAATCATGTCTTTATGTCAGTTTTCACGCAAAATTTATCTAAGTCTGAATTCAGTTATGTGTGATGAAAATGAGGAAACAACAAACCAAGCTTCCAGCTTCGATTTTATCTAGAAAAGGAGTAATTTGTTGGATGAAGTGAAAGCCTGTGCTCTGGTTATTAAATCACCTGGTAGCTACTTCTCCTATTTCTTCCTCTGCATTTTCCAACTCCTCTACTTCCAACTGCCCAATTAATAGTTCATTATTCTTACACTCTGTTAGTAAGCCATCTATGGGTTATATGTGGCAATAAAAATTAAAAGCTCAAACCATTCAATCCAAAAGAAGACTAGAGTAAAAAACAAATATCTGTGTGAATAAAAAGCCTTTAGTTTTATATAAAAATATGTATCATAGGAAAATAAAATCTTAAAAAATTATAAATTTAAATTTAACTATTAACAAAATTAATTAACAAAATTTAATGCTCCTGGTTCACTAACAGCTACAAGGTTCATAATGATTTGGGACTTAGCCACAAAATACACTTTCTGACAAACTAAGAAGGTGAAAAGTCTGTATTTCAATTTTTGAAATCACACGAAAATATATTAATATGTATTAGTATATGTGAAATGATAGTATTTAATTATGCTTGTATAATACAATGGATTTCTAGGAGGCTCATCTATTAGTAAATAATATCCTATATATTTGTGGCGCTGCCAAAAAAGTAATACGTAATACAATAAATAGTTGAAAATAATGCAATACTTTAAATTAGCTTATGGAAACCAATTCTATTTTATAATCACACCAACATATGCTCAATTTTCTTCTCAACTGATATATCTATTGTCACTTAAAGTTTTATGTAATTAACTGATAAGTTGTTATTGGAATATATTTGATTGAAAATGACCATATTTGTTCAAATACATACTTACTGAGTGTATACCTTAGAGTACCTTTGGGTGTTTAGGTTAATACCAAAATTTATAAGGCATGATATCTATACTCTGTTACAACTATCTAAAATAGCAACTGTTATATTCTGGAAACATATACATATTTTCCAGTACATCAACTTTAGATGTGACAAACATACTAGCACTCAAACCATTTACTAAACAGAGGTATAAATGTACTAATCTAATGATTTTGAGAGAGGGATCACATGTAAAATCTGATATAAGGATACACAAGAAATGCAAAAAGTCCATTCTACTATTTTACAGTAGGGAATCTGATACTACATGAATCCACAACACTTTTACACCTCATTTTAACAATTAACTTCCAGTTTACCGAACTCTTCCAATTACCTCAAGTTAGATGCAAGCAATGTATTTTTATTCCTTTCCCCTCCCTGATAAAGGTACTACTAAGTAACAATGAATAGAGGAGACCCAGAAAACATGGACTTGAATAATCTTTCCCAAGTAGACACAGTTACTTATCCACTGATACTTTTTAAAAGTATCAGTAACTTCCTCTGAAAATGACTAGAAAAGCAGTGACCTCTATCAAGATAATTGGTATAACAGAACTGATAACCTTCCTTATTCCTTCTTCAAGTTCAAATCCTTAGTAAGTTTCTATTTTCTTTTGTGAATTATGAAAAGTTCATTATACCACATATAAGTTATACACATTGTAGAATGCCTTTAGGTGAAAAGTAGAGAATTTGTGCCATCTGTTGGGGCTTTGAAGACAGAATGAAAGATTGCTATAAAAGACTACCAAGAAAACATGACATGGGAAGCTGGTTAGATAGAAGATCTTGCCATAGAGTCTTCACTCTCACTGCTCCCTGCTGCAGCCAATGAGTATATAAAACCGTCTTATCCTCTTCCTGTTTATACTTTAGACTATAGTACTTCCCTTCTTTGTTCCCTTTTGATGTGAACAATTCTTCAGAATATTTTCATAACTTTCCTAGAAACCTTCTAACAAAAAGTGAAGGCCTTATGGGAACAAGCACCAACCACTAAGAAAGAGAAGTCAGCTCATCAACCCTCAAATGAAAAGAACTTCATAGCTCAATGAGTGAGCTCAAATGTCTTAGAAAGAGAAAGCAAAGAAAGAGCCAATAGGTTTTGAGGCTGGACTGCCATCTTTGCACCCAAATACCAAATGCTGGCTGTCACAATTTACGATCCAAAATTATTTAAGTTGAAAGTTCGGTTAGAACATTCTTTTTAAGTTACTTAACAAATACTCTTTTTACTTTAGAATAGATCAAGATGCAAATTCAATAATGAAATAGGGATTACCATTTTAAACTATAAATTGTTTTAGCCAGTACCTATGATAACCTCTTCAGGAAAAAAATATTAGATCAAGGGTCAATACGCCAGTCTTCAATCTTACTGAATTTTTAAAATTACTATATTCAGTAGTAATAAGCTTGCTCGATTTGTTGAGTGAAGTAAGCAAAAAAGAAAAAGATTTAGTTCACAAATCATTAATTTTTATTTTCATACAAGCAGTATAAAATATTTGTGAAAGGCAAATAGATTAACAGAGCAAAATCTGAAAGTTGGAGAGGACCTTAGATAAATCATTTGCTTAAAGTCACACAGCAAATTACTAATAAAGTCTGTATCTTGACTATGACAGTGCCCGTCTGTAAATATAACACCGTTCACTCCTACTGCAAACTCTCCATTAAGCCTCTGGGGAAGTTTTCAGACTTAGTACTGGCTTCCTGGGTTCCTTCTATTTTCTTCAGAAGTTCTTAGTCTGTATAGTCACAAACTTTCTCTTTCCTCCCCTTTTCTGAAATTAAGCATACAGGCCTATGATATGTCAGGGTTTTACTGCCAGGCAGACAGAGGAGTGCAATAAAATTAACTGAGATGAAGATTATAAAAGTTCTAAGAATTAGTAAGCCATTTAAATGTCCCACTACTCAACTGAATACATATACGCAGTACACTAAATGGGATGTTTCTCTCTTTAGCAGGGACAAATTATATTAAATCTTTATGTTATACAGTTTAATATAAAAATTTTAGGATTAAAGTATTTCAGAACAATTTCATCACTGAGGAGATGTAAAGAATACTCAACTGGAAATTAGAAGACTTGGTCTAAATTTGGGTTTATTACCTTGATGAGTGACACTGGGTCAAATCACATAACCTCAGTGAACCTCAGTTTATTTATAAAATGATGGTGATATATTAGATCTATAAGTTTTATACCTAGTAAACTTGTAGATGTCGGTCCTAAAAATAGTTTAAAGGACCATGAGGTATGGGATGATGGTAGTGGGGTACTGAGGTGACAGGGCTTTGGGCCCATCATCCTGCTTTTACATAAGAACTGCATGTGTGCAAAAACCAAAACAAAAAACAAAAAACACCAAAAAAACTCCCCAAAACCTGCATGTGTGCAAAAGGATCCCAAACACATTCTATTATCTGAAAATCCTTCTCAACTCTAAAATTTCATGACACCCCAATTCCAAACCAGTAAGCACTTTTGTTAACCAAAAAGCACATACTGTATACTCTTAAAAACTTACATAATTCATATCTTAAATCTTAAAATTATTTTCAAATGGTCCATTAATTTGGATTGACATCATTCTCATTTGAGAACCTCAATCATTAAAATTTCCTATTATAACATTAATAAACATGTAGC
Source organism: Meles meles (assembly GCF_922984935.1). NCBI lineage: Eukaryota > Metazoa > Chordata > Mammalia > Carnivora > Mustelidae > Meles > Meles meles. Next base: position 68,143,657 of record NC_060069.1, read on the forward strand.
TCACTTCCAGTTTTCAGTGATCAGTGAAATGAATCCAAGAAGAAAATGTGACAAAGTAGTTCTCTTCCTTCCAACTTTGATAGGATATCAGAATCTGAAATTATGCAACACTAGAAAAAGCAAATGAATTAGCTACTTTTCCAAACCCTGAAATTGTATCAATCATTTCCCCCAATGTACCAATTACAATTCAAGGTCACTTGAATCTATTAAACATAAAAATTTTTTCTAAACACGAAACATCAAGTAACAAACAACAGGAAATTCAGTTGATACTACAGACCTTTTTGCCCAAAAGTCTTACAATAGAATCTCTTCTGTAACTTAAACTCTGAATTTTGTCATTACATTTGATCTTTTTGTCTAAAGTGATGCCAATATTATAGTTTCTGATTCGGGGTGGGATGGGTGGAGAGAAACCCAAGGATGTTATAAGATACTTTACATTTATATTAATTTGTTAACACTGCATAGTAGTACTCCAAGTAGCACTCCCAATATCTCCACAACATTCTAGCACAGCTATATATAAACTTTGAGGATGGGAAAAATAAATATTATATATTTTAATTTAGCAATATGTGAAGCTGATTTTTAACAATCAAATCCTCACATATTTATCTGATCCTCACATAAATAATATTAGGTAAATAGCTATATTTTATAGAATCATAACTTAATGGTTTATTTACTGGATAGCTGTTAATCTTTCTTCAGCATATCAGAGTGGTTAAAAAAGAAACAAAACAAACTATCCTAAATCCTTCCTCCTTTTAAAGAAGTGGAAAGGAATGAATTATATGCCAAACACTCTTTTACTAACTTCTACAACTTTTAATAACAAATCACTGACTCACCTATTTTTCGTAACAACTTTACAACCTTTTTTTGAGGTCCATATCCTTTCCTATGATTTGTAATTGAGGTAAAAAGTTAAGTAACTTGCCCACAATTACACAACGAATAATTAGTGAAACTAGGGCACAAACAGACAGTTTGGCCCAAGTTTTAGCTCCCTGCCACTGCCACTACTACACAGCTTCCTAATCTACCTAACCACTGAATATAAGATCAAAACTGAAAAAAAAAAGGGGGAAAAAAAAGATCAAAACTGAAAAAAGAGCAGCTATTCAAACGTGAATAAGGGTCACCTTTACAGCAATGATAGAGAAAACCTGAAATGTACAAACAATGTGTATTAAAGGGCATAACATGTACTATATGTGTAAATTTAAGTAATTACAAATCTGGCCAACAACTTCAATATAAATTCTAACCAAAGTATTACATATCCACACCCAACCAATAACCCTAAATTCTGAAACTAGGAATAGCAGTATTAGAAACTTCTTCCATAATAACCTCAAGCCCTGCTTTGATGACCTGTTGGAACTTGGGGGACTCAACTCTTTTTGATTCTCTTCTGTACTCTGTTCGGAACTATTTTCTTACTTCTGCTCTATTCCAAAATTCCAAATTTACTGATCACTGGCATCTTTTTCTTCTAGTAATTCATAGTTTTCCAGAGAGTTTTAACATGCATGGCTCAATCACCTATGGTATAGGCCAAAAAACAAAGTTTCTTTACATTTTTTTAATGGTGGAATAAAACTTTAAATAGAAAAAGTCATTCTCGGCAATGAAATCCTAAGAAACAGAAAGACATTAAGTGTAGCAATTTGGGATTAGTATATTAACAAGTCACAACATTTCATCAATTTATGATAACATATGAAGGCAGATAAGCTGATGAGACAACTAATAAAAAAAACATCCTGAGTGTAAGATGTTCCACGTATTTAATCCTCTTGGCAAAAAGCAAGAACAACAGGGGGAAAACTGCAGGGAAGAAATGCACCAATGACAAGCATGTGGAACAAGCGAGGGATGTTATGTAGGTTATGAGGCTAACACACTGGCATGTGAAAGGTTTCTGGGCGCGACCAGGTAGGTCGCTGCAGTACCAACACGGTTGTATTTATTTACACTGTGTCGCCTGAAAGAGAGTCGGAAGGCTTCATATGGACTATGAAGTTAGTAACATTGAGGAGAAAGAAAGGGTATACGCAACTGAACATCTGGTTAGGTAGACCGTCGCCTGGGCCCCCAGGGCAGCTGACCGAACCCAGATTACTCCCTCTTCTACGTCTCTATTTGCGCACAAAGAACCGGCTGCTTTAGGTCAATCAGTTCTCCACCTCCTTCTACCCTAATTACTATGGCCTTAATTTCGGGATAACTAAGGCGAGAGGATGAGGCAGAAAAGGGAGGGGAGGAGCCCGGGGAGGTCTGTGTCTGAGCTCGGGAGGAGGCTGACCTCCCAGCGCAGGCCTGGGCCTGAGCAGTCACTGAAAGCCTCCTCTGGCACTCTGGCAGCCGCGCCTCCGCGGCCGATTCCGAGCGCGGCTCCTCTTGCCTTCCGCCGCTGCCCCACCACGTCCGCCTAGCTCTCCACCGTCGCCAAAACCGCCCCCCCCTCAGGCCCCTCACAACGACGTAGCCTACACCCGGAGACCTCACAGCAGAACCCCAGCTCATCTCGCCCTTGGTTTCGCTCGCCCTTCCAGGGGCTTCCCTCGCTTCTTCTACTGCCGAGCGCCCTGAAGCCCCCTACCCCAGGGCTCGCCTTTACTACCTGGATCCGCTTCTTGTGTCGCCTGCGTTCCGCCATGTTGGCCGCTCCGCCCGGTTCCTTCTGACGTGGAGCGAGGGGCGGGGGGCGGTGGAAACCTCGCGAGAGCGCGCGTGGGCCCGTTATGTAATCTGGCGGCTGGCTGCGGGCTGCTGGCGCCCGGCGCCCAGAGAGAGGGGAGGCGGGCAAGAACCTGGGACCGCGGCGGCCGGGCGGGTCCGGCGGGCCTTGCTGGCTCCTCCTTTCTCCTCTTCACTCCTTTTGTTGCGGGAACTGGAAATCTCTGGGACCAGAAGGAAACTGACAAGTGGTTCAGAGAACAGGAGGGCTGGAAAGAGTCCTTGGTTCTCAAACCCGACTGAGCATCTGAATCACCTGGGAAGTTAGTAAGATACAGATTCCCGGGCCCCACCCCACTCAGGGTCGGTACGTTCGGGATGGGGCTCTTCACAGTGAGTTTTACTAAGATCTACGGAATCCCGGACGTCTCTGTGGCAATTCCTATCTTTTCTTGACAGAGAGAGAGATCACAAGTAGGCAGAGAGGCAGGCAGAGAGAGAGGAGGAAGCAGGCTCCCTGCGGAGCAGAGAGCCCGACGCGGGGCTCGATCTCAGGACCCTGAGATCATGACCTGAGCCGAAGGCAGCGGCTTAATCCACTGAGCCACCCAGGCGCCCCGGCAGAGTTTTGAACTGATTTATCTAAGTCCCCACAGTTGGTAGACTGGCGGAGCCAGGACCTAAACCAATTTTCTTTTCCATACGAAGTACGGGGTAGGACGGCTCATCTTAAAGTTTGGATTCTCCATTCCATTTTCTACCTTGTTTCTCAAAAGTCACCTTCAGAATCCGAGGGTCGGAACCTAGGGAAAGTCCAATTAACTAGTAAGATAAATGGGAGAAAGAGTCTAAGAAGTTGGGAGTGAAGAAGACTGCAGGCTACTTGAAGTCTGGTGAATTACTCTTACTACTCCAGCTATTATTATTGTAGAGATTCTCAGTCAGGCGTACAACTTAATTTCAAAGTATACTGCATGATTGTTTATTTCTGTCTTCTGGATACTTCCACTGAATATCCAATTAAAAGTCACCATTTTCCCCCACAAAACCTGCCCCTTTGGCTGTACTTTAAATCTCTGATAGTTTTATTGCTGTTCACGCAGTTACTCATATTAGGAACCTTGGAGGTATCCCAACCATGCTTTGCTAATACCAACTCAATTGATTCTACAGCTGAGATGTTTGGAATTCTTTCCTTCCTCATCATTCCTAGTGCCATTTCTTTCTCAGGTCTTCAGCGTTACTAACCTAGACTATTGTTGCAAGAGCCTCCTGATCATTTGCCTCAACTCTACCCTCTCTACTACACTCCAGCGGTCTTCCACTCCCCCACCCTATGGCTCCCCAGTTGTGTACAGCATTCATGATAGCTCATGTTCACACATATAAGCCAAATTTACAGCTCAAACACTCTCCCAGCTCTCCATTTATATATTTGGTGGTAGTAGGGAGTTTCTCTTAGGCATTACTTGCTCTGGTTTCCTTTTGAATTTACAATTTCACTCCTGTCATTTGACTGTTCTTTCTTTCCCAAAGAAGGAGCGTTGCCTCTTTTTTCCTGCCTTTTGTCAAAGCAAAACTTGTCTTTGCCCCTAAAGTCTGTTACTTCTCCCTAGGGCTCCCTCTGAAAGATTTCTCTTGATTCATAGGATAGAGGAATTGAGTTCTTCCCTCTTTACTGGATTCCTTTGGGCATATAGATTAAAAGACTCATTACCATGCTCTATTAAACAAAGGGCTCTCCGCTTTGCGTCCTGTCTCGGGAGGACTGATGAATAGATGGGGGTTTGAAAAATTCAGTTTCTTGGGTTCTACCATCTCAGTAATTGGAAGGGAATAGTATATAGTAGTATTCTCATTGATCAGACTTAAGTAAACTGGAAACTGGTACCTTGAGATTTTTGTTTTAAATAGCACTTTCTCTGGGTCCATTGTATATGTTAAACACATATGTATGACTAAATCAAAAAGAAAGAAATTACAGAGAAGTATAGCAAAATAAATGGACAGGCCTTTTGGGGGCATGGTTTTTAAAAGAGCATTTAAAAATATGTAGTTAATAATGCCAGTAACTTAAAGTTGTTATTACAAAGAAAATAAATTTAATATAAATATATTGAATATAAAATAAAATATGGTGAGCCCCATTTTATTTGAAAATTGACTTAATATTCATTTTTTTGGGAAAAGCTATATGTACCCTATGTTTATTGCAGCATTATTTACAATAGCCAAATTATTTTTTTTTTCATATATTATTTGTTTCAGGGGTACATGTCTGTGAATCATCAGTCTTACACAATTCACAGCACTCACCATAGCACATACCCTCTCCAATGTCCATCACCCAGCCACCCTATCCCTTCCACCCTCCTCCCCTCCAGCAACCCTCAGTTTGTTTTCTGAGATTAAGAGTCTCTTATGGTTTGTCTCCCTCCCCTGTCCCATCTTATTTCATTTTTTCCTCCCTTTCCCTCATGACCCCCGGCCCTGCCTCTCAAATTTAATATTTATTTTTTAAAAGATTTTATTTGTTTATTTCACACAGAGACTAAGTGAGAGAGAACACAAGTAGAGAGAGCACCAAAGGCAGAAGGAGAAGCAGACTCCCCATGGAGCAGGGAGCCCAATGTGGGGACTCAATCCCAGGACCCTGGGATCATGACCTGAGCTGAAGGCAGATGCTTATCCTACTGAGCCATTCAGGCACCCCTGATGTAATATTTAAAATAAGTTGATTCTGTAGACTTCTAGCATAAATAAAAAATGGCATAAGTAAGACATTGAGCATGTATTATTGAAAAACAAGCACAGATATTTTGTTTTGAAAAAGTGCTATATATATATATTTATATATATATTTAACAGGCCAATATTTTTTTAAATGCATATTTTTATGTTTAATATTTAAAAATCACTTTGTTGGGGCACCTGGGTGGCTAAGTTGATTAAGGGTCTGAATCTGGGTTTTGGCTTCATTCATGATCTCAGGGTCATGAGATCGAGTCCCCCTTCGGTCTAAGCCCTCAACATAGAGTCGCCTTGTCCCTTTCCCTACCCCTCTGCTCCTCCCAACACCCATGCTCTCTCTCTCAAATAAATAAAAATCTTAAAAATATATAAAAAAAAGAAAGTAAGAATCACTTTGACTTTTTAACTGAAATGGTAAATTTTTTTGTCATTTCAAGGACAAATGTTAGCAGTACCAATCTCATTCCAATAATAGATACTCACGATTTCCTTTACACTATTAGTCAGGGTTCAGGTGTAAAAGAGGAACTAATATAGGTATTTTAATAAGAAAGGAACTTAATTAGGGTAATTAGATGTTTCCAAAATTCTTGAAAGATTGGAGGAGCAGATTCAAGTCTGAGGCTGCCTGAGTGACTGCCAGAACCCTGCAGCATAGATCAGTGAGGGAAATCTCTACCCTTGGGGAGACAGGAATCTAGAATTAGGAACACTGAGTTCAAGAAACTCCTAGGATAACTGTGACCCAGCCGCTAGGAAGCCAGAATCAGAAGCTGTTGCCCACACTGTCACAACTGCCTCTTAACTCCCACGCTGAAGAATGCACACTGGAGCAAAAATGTGGAAAAACCCCGTGTCTCCATGACCTTGCTTGCCAGGAGCACCAGGAAGATGGCCTCCCCATTACCTTGGTCCTGATATCCTGCCAGTGCATCGAATTAGAACCAGAACTCTAACTGTAAGGGAGTCAGGAAATGAACACTTTAGCTTTCCATCTTCTGCTGTGTGCTAGTTGACCACATCCAAGCATCACCTTCTTCCTTAGAATCACCTAGTACATGTCTACCTTTCCTCCTTCATCTTTGATACTGTGAGACAGTTGTTCGGTGGTGGAGTACAACAACCAAGAAAGAAATCTTGAGACGTTTTAGGGTGCAACTTAGTAAATTTAGTTAAACTGCAAGGAGACAGGACCCAGGGGCAGAAAGGGCTGCACTTTTGCTCTATGAAGCTGATGGTTACATGTTTAGTGCTCAAGGGGGGAGGGAACATGCAGGAGAATTAGAACATAAATGTCTTCTTTGAATTTCTATTCATGAAACTACTTTTGCAAGATTTCTCTGGTACTTACCATTCAGTTCATTTTGGCTATCGGTAAGATGTACAGGCAATCATGAGACCCGTTAAGAATGTAGCAACCAACATGTATTTGATCCTTATCAAACTATGCTGGCTATAGGTCAGCCTTCTGAAAGGTGAAAGGTAAACATGTTTCTGCTCTTACCAAGACTACATTTCTCCTCCTACTCCCCCATCCTGCCATGTGCGCTTTCACACTCACATGTTTCCCATTTCTTTCCCCTTCCCATTTACCATATCCTTCAGGGACCACTTAACACATCACCTCCACAGTGAAACCGTCCCTGAATTCTTTCTTCAGCAGACTCATTTGTGTCTTTCTCTGGTCCTTATAACATTTTGTGGACTTACTGCTATAGTATACAAATTTACATTATGATTTTTTGTTTTTCTTTCTACCAGACTGAAACACTCAGACTGTTCTCAATGTCTAGTCCAGTGTCTGGTTCAGAGTGAATAGATGTCAATGGAGTAGGTGACAAATGATGAGACTGACAGGTCATTATTCTCTGGAGCTTTAATAAATAAGAGGAATATTTTTATAAGTGTTATGCCCAAATAATGGGTCCATGATTAAAGGAGCGAGACTGATATAAGGCAAAGGTCAAGCAAAGCTTTATTTCGCGCCAAGCATCAAGAATCTAACCGAACGTTCTCTTACAAGAGAGGGCGACCCTTCTCTGTTTCACAGACTAGCTTTTAAGGGCAAAGGCCATGCGGTCGGGCCTGGCCATGCAGAGGTGACACATGTAATTGTAACACACACAGGGAATTCCACAGTGATGCTAGGTGACCAATTGAATTACAATTTACCCTAGTAGACTTAGAACCAGCCTATTACACCTTGATTAGGATTGGCACCAAAAGCTCCCAGAGGGCGGGGGTCCCTACTCCTTGGTAACCAGGGAGACAGTATGCAAACCCCCACTGATCGGATGTCTCCACCTGGCCTGACCCACCCTTGTATCTGGGCTTTGTTACCTGGAGCTGGTTTCCGGGACTTGTCTCCAAGTAAATCCCCTGGGGGAAGGGGAGCAGGCACAGTTTCTAAATAGGTCCTTACAATAAGGCAGACAAAATTATTTTGGAGACTCTTCATTATATCCCAAGGCTTTTATTATCTCTATAGTCCTCTTGATATTTAAAAGGAAATCAGTTTAATAAGAAGCTCCCCTAAAAAAAAAAAAAAAAAAAAAAAAAGAAGCTCCCCTAGATCAGGTTGAGGAGACACGTTCCCATGCAAGAAGAAGAAGAGAGAAATCTATCAGTCATTTTGCCTGGTTTCCTGTGAGTGTAGTCTCATCTGAGAAAAGAGACATGTGAGAATCTACCCTCTCAACTTACCTTCAACCCAGCAATCTGAGAGGAAATACAGGGTTTGGCAAAGCTAAATGCCTCAGATTGAAGCCTTTTGGACATGGAAAGGCAGCTAAACCTCAGAGGTTATTAGTATACTTAAAACTTGTTTTTTGTGCAAACCCAAAATCTATGAAGATGGAAAGAAAGGAGAGGATTGGCAATGAAGAACGGAGGTCCAACTGGTACAGAATTCATGGAATGGAAGTGAGGCAGGCCAAGAAAACCAGGGCTTCTAGACCAGGAGAGCCTGGACATTGTGAGAAAAATCCTAACCTTTTCTTTCCTTATGTTGGCCTCAGATAATTTTCTGACAGCTCTTGTGCTTGACTAGCAGTTCAATAATGCTGATTTCTCAGAAATAAAAAGAACAATAGGCCAAGTAAATCTTATAGATTGGATATTTTAACTTTTGGGTAGTTATCTAAATAACTTGGTGGAGGCTGTGGTAATTATCCGTCTACCCCCAAATTTAAAGTTACAAACTATTCAATTATTTTTCCTTGTATATCTATGTAAGCAACTATTAAGATGAAACATTTTCTATTCCTATGTGACATGTAAGATATTTAGCTTCCCATGGCTTCAGTTATTGTTATCTTTCTTTCTACAGGTTGCTTCTAAGTTATGCAGCTTCTCCCCTGCCCCACAAAAGAACTCACTGCATTTGGAGTGGTAAGGCAAACAGCAAAGCAGTACTAGGTTCCTTTCCTAAGCTATATGTTTAAGGGAAGGGATTTGTGGGGGAAGGGTCTTGATTTTTTTATCTGCCAACTGGAAAACTTTCCTCTCCTATCCAGTTTCCATCAAGGAATTGCTGATCTGAAGGTCAGTTTATTTAGAATTCTATTGTCATAATAAAATACTTCCTAGCAAAGGTCTATTCATATTATTAGAAGGAAAGACCTGAGTCACCTAAAAATTTTCACATACAATTGCTGTTCTGATATTCAAGTTTTGGTGATAAAATAAATGCTAAAAGCTTAGAGCATGCTTTTAAGAAATGCCTGAATAACTTTACACCTGACTAATCAAAAGAGAAGGTTGCTTGTCTAGTCTTAAATTCAAGAGTGAAGTTATTTCTTTTAATTAGTATGTATATTTTTATTTTGTCCAAAAACCAATATTGTAATAAGTCAATTTTGCTCAGCCATAGTTTTTTAAATGTATTTAAAACTTTTTTTACTAACCATTTTGAAATACTTTCAGACTTATGAAAAAGTTACAAAAAAAGAATATGAAGAATTACCATATGCTCTTCATCCAACTTACAAATGTCAACATTTTATGTAACCACAGTACCATTTTCTTTTTTTTCTTTCCACAGTACCATTTCAAAGCAGGAAATTAATTTGACAGAATACTACCCAGTAATCCACAGACCTTATTCAGATTTTGTCATGTCCTACTAATGTATCTTTTTCTGCTCAGGATCCAGTCCAAGATCCTGCACTACATTTAGCTTTCGTAGTTCATTAGTCTTTAATCTTTAAAAAAAAAAACAAAAACAAAAACAAAAAAAAACCCTTCAGTTTTTCTTTGTCTTTCATGACTTTGACTCTTTGAAGAGAACTGGTCAGTTAGAATGTTGCTCAGTTTGGGTTTGTCTGATTATTTCCACATGATTACATTCAGGTTACACATTTTGAGCAAGAATGTCACAGAAGTGACATTGTGCCTCTCAAGGCGTCCTATCAGGAGGAACGTAGTTGATGTGTTCCCATCACTGGTGATGCTAATTTTGTGACTTAGTTAAGGTAGTATCTGCCAGCTTTCATTTCACCACTGAAAAGTTACAGTCTTCCCTTTGAAATTAATAAGCATCTAATGAGGTGATACTTTGTTTTGTTATTTTTAAAAAAGATTTTATTTATCTATTTGCCAGGGAGAGAGAGAGCGAGCAAGTGCACAAGTAATGGGAGTGGCAGGCAGAGGGAGAAGCAGGCTTCCCACTGACAAGGAGCCTGATGCAGGTCAGGACCCTGATATCATGACCTGAGCCAAAGGCAGACACTTCACTGACTGAACCACCCAGGGGTCCTGAGTGAGGTGATACTTTGGAAGTATGTAAATATTTTGCTTTTTGTCATACTTTTGCCTGCTTATTTTAGCGTCCATTAATTATCTCTGCCTGAAATAATTATTACTGTTATGTTTGCCAAACAGAGATTTTCTATTTCCATCATTCCCTCTACATTTATTAATTGGGATACTACTGTAGGGAATAGTTAATTAGTTATTTAGTTATCAGTTTGGCTTGACTCTCTAGAGACTATCACTTAGGAATGGTTTGAGAATGAGAGAGAACACAGTGACTGTTGGGTACTATGTTCTCTGTTCCACCTCATACGAACTACTGCCTTTGTGCTATGTGTGCAGTCAGATTGTGGGGAGAGGGTCTGGAAGAGAGCTCATGTGTTTTTGTGGGGAGGACCTAGAGGACATCTCTCATTATGAATCTGTTTGCATCCACTCATCTGCATCGAGGCCAGACATCTTTGCAAGAAAAAGACATTGAACTCCATGAAAGTATATACAACATGGGTGATGGACTGGCAGGGTCCTCCCAGGAGCCAGAATTTTGGAAGGAATAATGTGGGGCATGAACACAATAGGAACACCTTACAAGAGAAGAAGGGGCCTGGTCAGGGATGTCAGACCCAGTAACAGAGCTTCAGAGAGGGGGTAGGTTTTCGATCATTGGGGTCCTATACCGCCGCTCTTGAGCATCACCCAGAGGGAGTATTCTCCTTCTCACTTTGTAAGACTGACATTTGGACCTCTCACCTCAAGGACAACACTTCAATTCTAACTCCACCAGACCAGTGACACTAGGGGTAGCTCTAGGCATTGTTGAGTTTCTGTTCCACCAGTATTCAGGGGACAACCATGGGTGCAGGGGCAATTTCAGTGCTGGTATCACTTTTATGGAGCCATCAGCCCCTGAGGTTGCAATCCTGGTCAAACTCACCAGAATGGCAAGTAATGGACATTACTGACTCATGGACACATAGGAGATCCCCAAGGATGCTAGCAAATTTCTAGAAATAACGACTCTGTTAAAAACTGGACCTCTTACAGAGAGTTGAGCAAGTGGGAATGAGGTATAATTGATTAATTAATATCAATAATTAATATCAATAGGGCTTCATTTGTACCTGTTGTCTTAAGATAATGAGGCACCAGGATCTAGGGTTAAAACAATAATTTGGCCTCATCTGCTTGGTCTTCAGAGCACACATATGAGCCATTTCCAACCCATGAAATAAGGAGATCTTTATGAAACACTGTCTTCCTGTTGCAAATGAATAATAGTAATTGTGTCATCCTTATTCAGATCTTTTTCTTCTATATGACTTTAATTGTGCTAATCCAAGATCTGAATGATGAACTTCAAAAAATGTATAAGTAACCCAGAGGCAATTATGGCTACTATGCTGCTGAGTGCCCATCTACCAGAAAAATCTAACATGGGTTAAGGCAAGGACAGTCATGACTAAAAACCTTTATCTTTCAGTAGCTTGGAAAATTCCAGAAATTAAGTAAAGTATCTGAGGAACAGGTTCCAAAGGAACATGAGATTGACCATTTTGTGAGCATGCTGGGTATCTTCTCTTGCTTTTCTGGGTCCACTTTCCACCCTTCCCCATTACTTTTGTGATCAGGAGGCTAATCAGTAGTCTCCCTCCCACTCAGGTTTCTGGGTACATTCAGCCAATAGAGTGCTGGCAGGAGATTGGAAGGAGGGTAGAGAGGGTCAGCTTGCTTAGTCTGCCAGTTCTTGTCCCTGCTGGGAGGCAGTGGTCTTGTTGTGTCCTTGGTTGGAGATCACAGCTCTTGCTAGGTGGCCCTCTCCATTCAGGTCTCTCAGTTGGGGTTCTAAAAACAGTTCTACCCCTTGGCCCTTCAGGTTCAAGCACAAGGTAGATTCCAGCTGCTACTAGACTGAGGGCACAGGCAAAGAGCTCTCTAGGAAGAGTATCAAGAGTAAGGCAACAATGGATGCTGGTGGGCAGACTGGCTTGATGAATGAACACTGGGGTCCATCTCTTCTCCTTTTCAGGATGTAGAGAATGAACAGGTTCCTCAAGCAGACATTTTTGCTACTTCCTATAGGGTAAATATTACCAGTGAAAACTCTACTGATAGTTTTCACCTATTGCACTAGCAAAGATCAGAAGTTTTGATAAAACTGTTGGCAAGAGTCCAGGGGAACAGGCACTCATGCATGGCTGGCAACAGTGTAATATTCTATTACATTAAAAAAAAAAGCGAAGTGCAGTATTTTAATGCTTTCATAAAAAGGGGAATAAAAATATATGTACGTGTTTGCTTGTTATGGGAGGCTGACCAGTAGCTGGAAGGTAGGAGTGGAGCAGAGGTTTTTCACAGTATACCTTCTTGAGCAACCTGACCCCATGCATTAATTTTTATTTTAAAGATTATTTATTTATTTATTTGATAGAGAACACAAGTAGGTAGAGAGGCAGACAGAGAGAGGAGAAAGCAGGCTCCCCGCTGAGCAGAGAGCCCAATGTGGGGCTCAATCCCAGGACCCTGAGATCATGACCTGAGCCGAAGGCAGAGGCATTAACCCACTGAGCCACCCAGGTGCCCCTACACTAATTTTTTTTTTAACCATAAAATTCAAACTCGGGGCGCCTGGGTGGCTCAGTCAGTTAAGCATCCAACTCTTGTTTTCGGCTCAGGTCATGATCTCAGAGTCATGAGATCAAGCCCTGCAGTGGGCTCTGTGCACAGTGGAGAGTCTGCTTGAGATTCTCTCTCTCCTTCTCCCTCTGTCCCTTCTTCCCCTGTAGACACACTCTCTCTAAATAAATAATTACATATTTTTTAAAATGTCAAATTTAAAAAACAAAAGTAGTAGTAGAAAGAGGATCAGCAGCAGTAGCAGCAGCATCTCTACCTGAAGACAAAAGACTGCTTTCCTACCCCGCTGGAAGCAGCACTGGCCCCCCAGTGCTGGAACCACAGGAATGGGAAGGGCCTCAAGAACAGAAGTGCCCGGGTGTTAAACCCACATCCTGTTTGGTGGCCACATTAGTGATAACTGGACAAGCAAGACCTGGCCTAGACAGGAATCAAAGACAACACTTTGGACCAGGCCTGGCACTAGGTGCTATGAGCACAGGGGTCAACTGTCCCAAGCTAGAGGAAATGAATAAGACTTGGTTGCATTTCAGTCAGATTGGAAATGGACAAATCTGTTCTGATTGGTCATTTGGAAAAAGCAGACACTGAAGGGGGTGAGGTCCAAAGGCTTGGTGCCCTTGAGTGGATAAACTTCCAGGAGCAGGGTTTTCCCAGAGTGGTTCTCCCCAGTCTCACCGCCCCACCCCCCAACCATGCTTCATCGACCTTCCACTTAAGCAGATGAAGAGGCACAAGCATAAAGGAACCTCAGCCTAGCCCAGATCATGTTGGAAACAACTCATTTCATAAATGCTCTCCAGTAGGGGCGCCTGCGTGGCTCAGTGGTTTAAGCCTCTGCCTTCGGCTCAGTCATGATCTCAGGGTCCTGGGATCAAGCCCCGCATCGGGCTCTCTGCTCAGTGGGGAGCCTGTTTCTGCCTCTCTGCTTACTTGTGACCTCTTTCTCTGTCAAATAAATAAATAAAATATTAAAAAAAAATACCCACAGCATAAAATGAAGCTTAATAATTAAAAAATAAAAAAAGGAATGCTCTCCAGTAATGAGTGTGGGGTTTAAAAATGACTCCATGCTTGATGGGCCAGAAAGAGTACATGGTGGTGGTTCCTACTCTTTTCACCCAGACACTGATCATTTAGTCAATGATTTAATCATTTTCCTGTCTCACCCTGTTTTGATATTAGGATTTCTTTGCTTCAGTTGTTAAGTTCCTTTACTAAACAGCTCATCACTCACAGATCAGTGAAGAGATATTCCCAGCTTGTAACCTTGGGAATGAGGTGAGCAGAGGCAGGTATTTCGGAAATGACACAACAGAATGTAAAGCCATGAAACAAGAGAGGGAGACTCAGATGAAATTACAACATACATCTGAGAATTGGACTAAAAATTACTAAAAGGCACACACATAGATGTTTTTATTGTTCTGTTTTCCTTTGTTGGTTTTCTTGCTTTCAGTTTTCCCAACTTAGCCATGGAAAGTAGTTTTGTTGTTTTGAGTAAACTTTACCCCCAACATGGGGTAAAACTCACAACCACCTCAATTTCCTATAAGATTTTTAGTTTTTAGGGACACCTGCATGGCTCAATTGGTTAAGTGTCTGCCTTTGGCTCTGGTCATGATCCCAGAGTTCCTCTAGGACAGAGCCCCCACTTCAGGCTCCCTGCTCAGCAGGGAATCTGCCTCTCCCTCAGCCCCTTCCTTTCCCCCACCCGCATTCCTTCTCTTTCATTCACTCTTTCTCAAATAAATAAGATATTTTTAAAAAAGATTTTCAGTTTTTAGAAAATAAGTGAACAAAACCAGAATCTATCATACTAGTACCACAAAGGTTAGTTTCTGGGCCCTTTCTTCACTAAAATATAAAGCCTATATATACACATTTATGTGTGTGTATGATTGCATAGAAACACAAATAGGTGATCCATAGATCATGGGCTGTTAATTGCTGGGATCCTAAAGGTCAGTGTCTTCATTTCACAGATTAGAAGATGGAGGTTTAAAAGAAGTAAAAGGAGAAATACAATGAACCAGCTGGAATTCAAACTCAGACCTTCTAGCTCCAAATTAAGGGCTTCTCCGCTTGTGAAGTACTCCTTTTAAGGAGGGATTTTCTGAGGGAGTTCTTAAATACTGTGGTTTCTCCGTGGTTTCTGACAAATGCCAATACCTGGTATTCTTTTGGCAGGGACACGGGAACAGAAATGGTGGAGGAGTTACTGTTTGGAAAAAAAAAAAGAAGCAGGTTTGGACATTCACTTATTTATCCTTTTACTGAATACCTACTCAGGCAGGATTGTGTTAGGTCCTGTGAGAAGTGAAAGATGAATAAAAATAATAATGTGTAAAGAAACTCAAAAGAATATTTACAGTAAGATCCTAGAGTGATTGGAAGAGGAGTGAGTAAACTTCAAATATACACCAAAATGTTAACCAAGAAGTGGGGGCTGGGGGGGCGGAGTGGAACAGCATGCTGGGGAGGGAGGGGGATAATTAAGGACTACTCTCTCCCACCTCCCGTTTGGGGATGGGGGTTAATTTTAAATTTCTGCATTCTGCATGACTAACATGCATTACTTTTGGAATAAGGAAGGAAAGTTATTTTCAGTTTTGAGAATTGACTAAGATATGCTGGGTGAGTTTGTCAGAGCCAGGTGGGCTGTGCACAGGTGTTCTCCAGCCCTAGGCTGCAGTATCCTTCGTGGTCTCAATTCTCCCCAGAAGCTGTGGCTTCCAGGAAGCACTGACTGGATATGAGCGTGAACAGGGAAGGCATTGTTCCTGTATTCACGTGACCCTCTCTTACCCCATCTGCTACCTCTTTGACAGCAGGCACTTTGCACTAATTCTCATGGTTACATTACTTGTTCTACATGTCCATGCTAAATAAGGGCCAAACTGCTGTTATTGGAACAGCTTGGAACAACAGGGACACGCTCATTGGTTACCCAAGGAAGAGATAAATGAGAGTCAAAAACATTTTTAAAACCTTTTTTTAACTTAGTGTAATTGATTTTTTTTTTTTTTTGAGAGGTCAGCAGTGTTAAATCTCATACAAGCATTTCAGTTTAATGAGGGCAACTCCATCCATTGTATACAGGGAAAAACAAAGTTCTTGAAACAACAGGAAACGTTTAAGCATACTTTATGTTATCTTGTTCTTGAACTTTGACATTATAGTATTATTAGAAATTATTAGAAATAATTAGAAATTATTAGTATTATTAGAAATTAGTGAAAGTCTTCTAACTTCAAAAAATGAAACTTGATGTAGGTTTTGCTGTCCTTGGTTAAAATCATTTACTGGTAGTGCTCCTGGCCTTCTTCAGTCCCTCTGTGATCTGAATTCAGCAAGAGGAGTCAGCATTTGGGGACAGAGAGGTATAGCAATTGCATCATAGAGCATCCAAATTGAGACACCATCCCAAAACAAGATAATTGAAGCAAACTACTATTTTTTTAATTAATTAATTTTTTCAGCATAACAGTATTCATTGTTAAAACTACTATTTTTAAATAAAAGATTTTCATATTCATAAAAAGCGTTTGACTCTTCACAAGAATTCTTGCATTTTATTGTTATTCTTTATCTTAAATTTTTATTTATTTATTTATTTATTTATTTGAGAGAGAGGGAGAGAGAGAACGCACAAGCACGGGGCAGGGGCAGAGAGGAAGAATCTCAAGCAGGCTCCATGCCCAGCACGGAGTGTTGATATCATACCTGAGCCAAAATCAAGGGGCAGAATCTTAACTGATTGAGCCACCCAGGCACACCCCTCCTTATCCTAAATTTTAAAACATAGCTCTGATTTTGAATTAAATATTTCAGAGATAAGAATCATAAGAAGTAACCCAATGAGACCATTCACTTTGGAAAATTCTCCACAAGGGAAACAATGCTTAGAATGTATTCTGTGAATGTCATTTGCTTAAGTGCTGATGAATGTAGACAAAAGCTAGTGAATAATGTTTTATGCCTCTGGCATGGGAACATTCATCAGGCCAGAAATAAGGACTTTTGTCATAGGCTCCCAGGACTAAAAAGGCAACAGTCTTTTAAGGATTTGTCCTTTGGGGTGGCTGCTATATCTCTTAGGTACAGCCTGCACAATCAGATGTTGGCAGATTCATTCTGATTCTTATGTTGTGACCCTTTATTTTCTTGCTCAGTTAAATGAGTGGTTTTAGTGGCAAACCATTGGTGTTAATATAAAGTACTAAGAACTAACAGTTTTAGGAAAAGCTGAGTGTTAGAAGGTTCTAAACCTGTTAGACTACCATAGTAATTCGTCTCATGAGACCCTGAACCAACCACCCAATCATCATATAATTTATTAAAAACAAAAACAAAAACAAAAGCAACAAAACCTAACATGGACAAAATTGCTTTCTGATGTTTGGATGAAGTTATTTCTATTTATTCAGTGTCTGGGGACCTAAATGTATATCTGAAAAGAAAATGTTGCCCTTTTTCAAGAGAAATCTGCAACTGGAGTCTTTAAAATATCAGCAGAACTGTTTTCAATGATTATTTATCAACTGTATCAATGCTTTTTGTAAACACTTGTAATTTCTGTCATGTAGGTGAAAAAAACACTGCAGCAGGGTTCTGTTATCAAGGCAAAGCACAGCACTGTATTTGACATAACTCCAGCAAATACTGTGCTTTCTTCATAGAACTGGTTGGATTAGTCATACAACGTCAAAAAACACGTTGACAGTTAACCATATCTGCCAAGCCCATAGAGAAAGCATGGAAATTTCAAGTCCCCACAGAACACTTTGCAGTGTTCAGAGAACAGTGGGCATTGCTAATTTGATTCAAGGCAGCTGGTGGCACAAACTACCTTAGGGAAGAAAAGGGCTTCTGATGCACAACATACACAGAAACTTTGCCTCATACATTCTGCACAGTGTGTCTGGTTGAATTCATCAAAGAACTCTACAACAGTATGAAATAAAGTCTTAGAAATGCTTAAAACAGTTTGAGGACCCAGATAAGTAGAGAGAAGCAGCAGAATGGTTTGCAGACACAGAAGGCTGTTTCAGAGCCACATGATAAATATAGCTCATAGATTCTGCATCCTAATGCGCGCGCGCGCGCGCGCACACGTGTGTGTGTGTGTGTGTGTGTGTGTGTGTGTGTGTGTGTGTGAGTGAAGAGGCCTGTTTCCTAGAGGAAAGAGGAGATTCTGATCCTGTCTCCCTGGAGATATTTCCTCAGGACATCGGCACAGTGAGTGGGAGACGGCTTGAGGTAACCAAGATAGGAAGATGGGACAATTTAGAAGAAAGAATGGATATCCTACAGTTAACAGGAAGTGCTCAGGAAGGAGGTAGGCTGAATTTAGAATGGGTGGGCTGGTGGCCTAAGGAATTTAGAGTCAAGAGGTAGAACAGAGGATGGTGTTTGTCAGCTTGGTCCCCAGAACAGGGAGGGACATCCATCCACAGAGTGGGATCAGTGAGACTTCTGAGTATTGAGATTCTCACAGTGGGCAAAACTCTTTGTGGTGAGTTTGCTTCTCTGGGAAAGGCAGAGCCAAAACTCAGAGTCCTAATTCAGGAGACCGCAGAATGATTTCAGTAGGAGGAAGTGGTGGGAAAATGGAAGGGGCCATGAGCCAAAGATGGATGACCATCTGCCAGGTGCTATCCCAGTGGCATTCATCTTCCCTGGCAGTGTGAGTAGAGAGTAAATCCAAAGCATATTCTGTAATGTCCCTTCTCTTCCACCCGGAATACAATAAAAATTTTTTCTTCTTTTTCTATGAGCCAAGGTAGAGGCTGGTCAGCAATGGACTGTATGGGTGAGTCAGTGTCGTTTTTTTCCTTGGGTGGTTGGAATTATCTTAAAAGATGGGTGCCTAGTATGGTGGGAAAGGTAATTATCCCACCTCTGTTCTTGCCATGGCCGGTGAGTAGCTAGCCAGTAGACTTGGGTTGCATCTTCTCCCTTGTTCTCCTTTTTCTCCTCCTCGTTCAGAGCTCACTCTCAAGTACTTTTGGTCTGGTTATAGATGGACTTTGGGGCATTTGTTCGGAGGAGAGTTTTCCCAGGTAATTTTTACTTTAAACAGAATGCATTATACATTTTGCTATGCTTGGAGGCCTCTCTCCCTTGACACAAATGCCTGGGTCCCTTTTAGCCCACATCCCCCAGGGCCACACATCAGTAGCACAGGTGTGGCTTCAACAGTGATGTTCAGGTACCTAGTGAAGAGCCATCTTTGTAAGAATGGTGGGATGGCAGAATCCGTGATGAGGGCTCCCGTACAGAAGCTTTGCAGTGGTTGCTGATCATCAGAAGGGAGACATACCCTTTTTCTTTTTGTGCTTCCCAAGACATGCTCTTAGGACGGAGATGGTTAAGAGGTACAGTTAAGAAACAGGATTTTTAAGTTCTTGTAACAGCTGGTTTATCATCTTTTCTGGAACTCCCTCATACTCTTCAATGTGAAATTTTCTGTTTCCTATATAGGAATGCAACTGTGGGAGGAAAAAAGGTACAGAAATCTGGCTATTTCCTGCCCCCCTCACCTGCCAAAGACACAGAACGGCATCCGAAATTGCTGAATATTTCTTTAGACATCAAAGAACTGAGGAATGTTGAGAGGGGACTGACAGCAAATGGGCTGATGAAGGTATTATGGATTGAATGTTTGCATGCCTTTGCTAAGTTCATATGTTGAAATCCTAACCTCCAATGTAATGGTATTAGTGGGTGGACCCTCTGGGAGGTGATCAGGTCATGAGGATAGTACCCTCATAGATGGGATTGGTGCCTTTCTAAGAAGAGACTCAAGAGTTTGGTCTGGCTCTGCTTTTTGCCACAGGAGGACACAATGAGAAGTCAGCAGTCCTCAACCTAGAAGAAGGCTCTCACTAGAATTTGGCCGTGCTGGCATCTGGATCTTGGATTTCCAGCCTCCAGAACTGTGAGAAATATGTTTGTTTTGTTTATAAGCTACACAATCTATGGTATTTTGTTGTAACAGCCCAAACTGACTAAAACAAGAGGTGATAAAAAAAAATTTTTTTATAGTAACAAGGTGTTCGAAACCCTTTTATATTTTATTTGATGAGTATAACTTCTTAGCAGAATGAAAGAAGGAATAATTGAATTTAATTTAATGATCAGTTAAACTTTTTATCTAGCTTGCAAAATAAAATTACCTAGTAGGGAATGAGCCAAAGGAGTAGTGGCGAAATATATTAGAAATGTATTTTTTTAAAAAAACAAATATGCACAGCCTAAAAGCATTCAGATTTTTTTCAAAATGGCATCCAGTCATGTTAAGTGAACTATTACCATTTCCAGGAAGATTACTTCTTATGGCTGCACAATGAAATCTTGTGCCTATTTAGCAGATATATTGAAGACCCCAGACTCTGCTTTTGATTTCCATGAAGAGAGATTAATTTCCCCAAGGACAGGATGGACACATATAATAAATTGGCTACAACTCTTTATAAAACAGACCTTTCATGTATCTGTAATAAAATTACTTACCATCATGAGTAACTGCATTTGCTTGAAGTAAATTCTTAGTATTAATGGATGGAAAAAATATTCCATAAATTTTAAATATATATATTTTAAGTACTCTATCAAAATATTGGAATTCACACATATTATCTATGATAACTCTTTAGTAATAAGATTTTTAAAAACTCTTATTATGGAAATACAGAAAAGAAGAGTAACTAGTATAGTGAACCTCATGTACTCATAACCCAGCTTCAACAAGTATTGATTCATGGGCAAAACTGTTTCACCTGTATGCCCACTGACTGACTTACACCCTCTCCTCTCAGTGGTTTTTTTGAAGCAAAGCCATGCCATGATATTGTTGGAAGAGACACTCTTTTCTGGGTCTTTTTTGTTCCTATGGATCTTTCTGGGTGGGCCAAGATTACAAGGCCTGACAGTTCTTTTACCAGGGCCCATTTTTCAGGGTTGATTATGTACTGGTAACCTTAAGAAATGAGTTCTCGGGGCGCCTGGGTGGCTCAGTGGTTTGGGCCACTGCCTTCGGCTCAGGTCATGATCTCAGGGTCCTGGGATCGAGTCCCGCATCGGGCTCTCTGCTCGGCAGGGAGCCTGCTTCCCTCTCACTCTCTCTGCTTGCCTCTCTGCCTACTTGTGATCTCTCTCTGTCAAATAAATAAATAAAATCTTAAAAAAAAAAAAAAAAAAAAGAAATGAGTTCTCTTTCCCACCCCACCGCCCACATTCTATCCCTAGCCCAGTTAAAGAGCAGCTTTGCTTACCACTTGCTATAAAATTAGTGGGTTCCCAAAACTCAGTGCTACTCCCCTGTGAAGCAAGACACTGCACGTGCAGGCCTCCTCTAGACCCATCTCTGTTACCCTGTGGCATTTGAGAGCAGGTGAAACTAACACAAATATGCTAAGGTTTGGGCAGCTTGTTGTGTCATGAGTAATAAAGTCCCTTGTCTCTGACTCAAGAGTCTTGAATATTCTGCCAGTCTCCATAAAATACTAAGTGGGTAATTTATTAGATTATAATTAAGGTAAAGTCAAACCCCAGATCCAACAAATATCATTTTATCCATACATATTTCAATATACATTTCTAAAAGACGAGACCTCTTTAAAATAGAGATAAGTTCTAGAGACCTGCTATATAACATTTTGCCCATTGTTAACAATATTATATTGCACACTTAAAATTTTACTTAGAGGAAAGATTTCACTTCATATGTTTCTACCACAATAAAAAATCCTTTGTAATATTATTATCACATCTAAAAAAAGGTGACCATTCTTTGGTAGTACCGGATATCTCTGACTCTATTTAAATTTCCCCAATTGCTTAGTTTAGTATAGTTTTTGTTTGTTTTTTACAGTGCATTCAGTAGGATCCAAATAATTGTATGGGGTGATTTGAATCTTAAAACAAAATTTTTTGTGGATATATATAACAAAATTTGCAATTTAAACCAATTTTAAGTGTACAATTAAGTGGCATTAATTATAATCACAACGTTGTGCAACCATCATCACTATCTCTTTCCAAGATGTTTACATCTGAGTGATTTGAATCTTTAGCATCTTTTAGTCTATTGATTTTCCTTTTTTCCTCTCTCTGTTTTTCTTTGCAATTTGTCTGTTAAAGAAAATCAGGTCTTTTCTACGACACAGTTACTAAACATTTTCTACTGTGCAGTTTCCCATAGCTTGGATTTTGCTATTTTCATAACTGTTTCATGGACTTCCATAAGGAGGCATGGAATGTCTGGTTGTTTCTTTTTTTGTGATGTTAGCAGCCACTCATGATCATCATCTAGATCCTTTCTTTTTCAAGGGTACAAAATGATAATATTCAAATTCTATTTTTGCTTCTTAATACTGTAATACTTTCACAGGGGAAAGAGTTACATTGTATTCCATTGTATGGGTATTTATTCAATCTGTATAAACAGAATATTTCATAAGTCAAAGATCTTATTGAGCAAACACAGTTTCATTGTGATTGGTTTTCAAACATAGGAGAGGTCTTTCGGTTGCTGTCCTTTGTTATATTCCCACAAAGACTACAGAGTGTGCTCAAGACTAAAGTAGTATTTGCAGCAAAGTTAAACACTATTTCTTTATGATAACCTGAGTGAAATTTTCATCCCCCAATATAATTTCTATCTCTAAAGCAGATCTGTTGTTGAAAAGTATCCTGAATTCATTCATCTGGAAGGAAAGTAACCTGAGTGTGGACAAGCAACTCCAGCTTTCTTTTCTTCTGCAGAAGAGTAGGGGGAGCCGAGGAATCACCTCCTTCACCTGTGTTCTCTGCTTCTTTTTTTAATACAGGGATCTAAGATTAAGCACAGTGCTTTTTTTCAGCGATAGTACGTGGCAGGAGGGCATATCAGAACACTTTCTTAGAGCAGCACTGCGACGCATCTGTTCAAGTGAATCAGTTACCAGCTCAACTGACTCATTTAATGGGGATAACAAATTCAAAACCATCATATGGATTTAACCACATGATGCCTTTGCCACTAAAAATATTAATTAAGCTTTCCTTTTTATCCTCCCCCATAACATCTGTTAACTCACATGTGGCATCCTCTGAAACTTCTGTACACTGAGAATCGTAACCGTTGACAGGTCATATGACAAAACTTAAAGTTTTGAAATTTGGAGGGACTACTTTTCTCTTTCTCCCTCTTTCTCTCCTCAGTCTCTCTCTCTCTTTCTCTCTCTGTAGAGGGGAAGTCACAGCATATTTCTGAGTATAATATAATTTTATATTGGCAAAAAACACTGCTGTTTTCAGATTAAAAGTGAAAGAAAGCAAAGCTGAGTTATGTTAGCAGGGCTTGTAGGGAAATAACTTCAAAAGCCACTTTCCAAATCAAAAAGTGAATGTGGGTACCATGCTGTACATGTTTGTCAGCGCAATTTGTTTGTTTGTTTTAGTTACCTATTGCTGTGAAATTAATGACTCTAAAATGTAGTGGTGGAAACCAACACATTTATTATTTTGCAGTTCCTATGGGTCAGGAATCCAGGAGCAGCTTAGCTGGGACCTGTCGTTCAAGACCTCCATTGAGCTGGGGCAGGAGCTGTGTGCAATGCCATCTCAAGGCTTGATTGGGGAGGAGCCACCTTCAAATTCCGTAGTGTGGCTGTTGACAGAACTCAGAAGATTCATTTCCATGTTCAATCACTCAGGCCTCTCTGCAGGGCTGCTTGTGGACATAGAAGCTGGCTTCTTCAAGAGTAGGGATTTCAAAGGGAGAGGAAGAGTACCCCAGACAGACCCACAGATGTGAGATCCATCATGTTTTCCATATTGTGTTCATTAAAAGAGTCAGTAAGTCTAGCCCATGTCAGAGGGGAGGGCATTACACAAGGACTGAGTGCCAGGAAGCAGGGATCGTTGGGTGCTATCCCAGAGGCTGCCTGCTACAGTTTCTTTATTTTGAATGTAAATTTTAAAATAAAAAATGCATTCTCATTGTTAGTCATTTAAAACGTACAAGAGGGTATGCAGTCAGTTTCCCTAATGTCCCTGTTACCGGGGCCCACCTTGAGCAAACTCCTAGCAGTTTCTTGCGCATTCTTTCAGAGACTTTCTGTCAAATGGGAGGTTGAAAGGCACTCCACAGGGACAAGCGGAAAGCCACTTTCATCTTCTTCCCTCCCTCCTGCCAACTCAAACCTGCTTGCAGAGATAACTCTACCCCACCCTCTGGTGAAATGTGAGGTGGGCAGTATGGCTTTTCATCTCCCTCTCAGATAACCAGGAGTTATTTTTAGTCATAACATAGTTCCATGTCAGAAAGAAAATGCTGAGTAACAATCACTCTGAACTTAAAGGTCCAAGTTTCTGTTCTTCCCTAACTTGATCCTTCTTCAGCCTGGAAGCCTGAAATGAGAAAAAGTGGGGGCCTTGCCGTCAGCTTCTCCTTCTCCTTTTTGCACTTCACCACTTTTTCTTCTACCTCCTTTCAACTGCTGGAGGTTGCCTTTGTCTCTTTCTGGGTTGGAGGATGGGAAATGAGTGAAGAAAGATAAGGAGCTCTTTTATGCAATACAGGTTCTTTTGGCTTCTTCAGAGATTTCCACATGGAAACATCCAACTGTAGCTTTTTTTGGTGTTTGCAAATTCTCTCCTTCGTTTAGCATTTGCTTCCAAGGATACCCCTCTAGCTACTTCGCTCTGAGGTCACTTTAGGAAGCCTTTCAGGCAAGGTCTCTAAGAGCTCCAGGAGGGCTGGCTTCTCTCCCTCCCAGCCTCCATCCCATCCCGGGAAACCCTCACACGCCTTTCAGAATGTCTAGACTCTTTGGAAAACTGATTAAGACTGTTCTTGCTCCTTGAGGGTTTTAATTTCTCATGCTATCTCGTTCAATTCCTTTAGGAATTGTTATATCCTGGGAACAAGGGATGTCTAATGTATTATCACCCCAGGAATTAAAATCCAAAAGAGGAGATGTATCTGCTGGTTGATCAAATGCTTGTTTTGTATTGGTAGGAAGTGAAAGACTTTTCTTGTATAACATACTTTCCACATGCTGAGATACCTTTGAAGACAAAATGGTGACAGTAGTTAAGGCTAGAGATTCTTCCAGTAACCCAACATACTCTGCTTAGCCACAGAGGGCAGGGAGGTTGAGGTAATTTCAGGCACGGGCCATCTGTATAGTTGTGAAGGACACAGTTCTAGGACATGGTGGGCCTTTTCTTTCTCTCAGTAGCATACAGTGTTTATTACTGTAATACTAGATATCAAGGGGGTAGTAACTTCCAAATTCCCATTCCTGGGTCTGCTGTGGTTCACCTGGGTATACCATTATTTTATTCTGAGTTCAGTCCACCTCATCCTTTTCTAACAGTCCTGCAAGAGATCCTACAGACACACCATTCCATGTTTACTAATGGCCAACTGGTAACCTCTCCAAGCCCAGGCTATAATTTGTTAGACGACCTCAGCACACAGCTGGCTTTAAGCTGGCTTAGTGTTGAGACATAAACATTGCCACTTTGGGCCTCAATGCCCCAGTATCATCCACTGGGCTCCTACACAAACCTGACCCTCAAGGGGACCCAGGTGATTTCTATGTTGTTCACATTATCACAGCTCAAACCCAGCTTCCTCCATTCTAATAATATCTAGGTACTCAAATTCCAGTAACTCTTTCCTCTCCTACCCCTTTCTTTCTATGCCCTGGCCAGGTCCACCTTCTAAGTTTCTGGTTTTCTGAGGGGGTCTCCTTCTTCTTAGCAGGGCTCACTGTAATGGAATTTTTCCCCTGCTTCCCATTTTGGAGATTGAGACTTTGTTATCTTATCCATTGATGAACTCATGCTCGCTCACTTCCTGGGTCTTCCAGATGTTACCCAGAATCTTCCAATTCTGCTACTTCAACTGGATGCCTGGAAGTTCTCAATCCCAAGGACTCTACAACTGTTCCATTTGGTGGAATGTCTGGCATCAGTCAGACCTTCCCCCACAACTCCTGTAGGAGCCCTGTCCTGTTGTGCAGACAGAAGGAGCTTGGACATTAGAGCTCAGCTGGGCTCCATGGAGGCACTGAGACACGTCAGGTGGGAGCCAAAGAAATGACTACAGCCCTCAGAAAATGATTTGGGGGTTAATACTAATGGCAAGTGAGAAGACTTGGATAATGTAACACTGTATGACAACTATAGTCAAGGGGGGGGGAGGGAGAATGACTTGGAGTTAGCCACATTATAAAGACCAAAAAAAACCAAAAAAAGCCTAAGTGATAAATTAAAGCTAAAGAAAATTGGATTTGAGAAAAAAATCCTGCAGTGTCATTTTAAAGTTGCCAAGAGATACAGTATCCTCATTAAAGAAAAATAAATTATTTAAAAGTGAATATGGGGTACCTGGGTGACTCAGTCCATTAAGCAATGACTTTAGCTCAGGTGATGATCTGAATGTCCTGGGATCAACGCATTGAGCTCCCTGCTCAGCGGAGAGTCTGCTTGTCCCTCTTCCCCTCCCTCTGCCTCCACCCCTTCTCCTGCACTCCCTGGCTCTCTCTCAAGAAAATAAATAAATACATAAATAAAATCTTTTAAAAATGAATACCATGTTGTACTGATGTTAATTTCTTAGTTTTGACAAATGTGCCACATTATGTAAGATGTTAACATTAAGAAAAACTGGGTGAATTCTCTGTACTATCTTTGCAACTTTTCTATATCTAAAATTGTTCCAAAATAAGAAGTTGGAAAAAAAGAATACCAATGAAAACATGAAAGTATTTACATGATGTAAAGAACTTTTTTCCCTAAAATTTTTAGGCAGATAAAATGGTTTTTGAAGGATATTTTCTTTTTTTTTAAAATATTTTATTTATTTATTTGACAGAGAGAGAGATCACAAGTAGGCAGAGAGGCAGGCAGAGAGAGAGGAGGAAGCAGGCTCCCCGCGGAGCAGAGAGCCCGATGCGGGGCTCGATCCCAGGACCCTGAGATCATGACCTGAACCGAAGGCAGTGGCTTAATCCACTGAGCCACCCAGGCACCCCTGAAGGATATTTTCAAATCTCATTGTATTTTGCATAAAACAAGCATTGTAGAAAAGTGCAGTCCTGTATAAATTCTGGGAAGAATTAGCTGATGCTTCTTGGTTTCACTTTTAGGAAACTCACTCTTTCAAAAAATAATTTTTGACCTATTTATTGGTCTTGCATATTCTAAGAATACATCAGTCAACAAAACAGGTAAGTATCTATGTTCTCATGGGGCTTACATTCTAGTGGGGTGGGGAAAATCGACGATAAACATGAATATAATAAATGAGTTATATTGTATGATCTATAAGTGCTAAGGAGGAAAAAAGAAGAGCAGAAAAGGGATAGCAGCAGTATGCATGGGGGTTAGGCTGTGTACACTTTTAAATAGGGTGATCTGAGCAAGCTTCGTTAAGCAGGTATGTGGAGCACAGATGAAGGAGAGGAGGGAGGAAAGCACGAAGGTATCAGGGGAAGAGCATCCCAGGCAGAGGGAACAGCCCTAAGGTGGAACGTGCCCACACGTTCAAGCAGCATCTAGAGGCAACTGGTCAAAAGGAGTAACTGCAGGGGAGGGAGGGTACAGAAGTAGAAGATGAGGTCAGGAATTTAAGGAGAGTGGTGGGTGGAGAGGAGCACAAATAATACAGATCTTTGGCTTTTCCTCTAAAGGAGATGGGGACCTAAGGCACACTTTAGAGGAGGAGGGAGACATGATCTGTCTTATGTATTAGAAGGATCATCCTTAACTGCTTTGTGACTAGATGCTGGTGGTGGCAAGAGCAGAGCAGAGAGAACAGAAGGCTAAAGCGGTAATCCAATGACAGATAATGGAGCATTAGTCCCAAATGAAGCAGTGGAGATGGCAAGAAGTGGTGAGCTCGAGTTAGCTTGTTCCAGTCTCAAGAGCCAGTAGAGAAACTCCTTGGAAGTTTGCAAGCCAGTTGTTAAGCATGGCATTATTAGAAGTTAAATTATGGTAAACTTACAATTAAATGCATTATATTGAAAACTCGAGTAATAAATACTCAAAAACTCATCACTTCTTAATTGTTTTTACCGAATTATTTTACTATTATTACTACTATTATTAGTTTTAGAGAGTGTGTGTACACATGCAAGCAGGGGAAGGGGCAGAGGGAGAGGGAGAATCTTATGCTGACTCCACACCCAGCAATGAGCCCAAGGTGGGGTTCAATTTCACAGCCCTGAGATCATGACCTGAGCCGAAATCAAGTTAGACCCTTAACTGGCTAAGCCACCCAGATGCCCCACACTGTTATTTATTATTATCTTTACTTCTGAGTTCATTTAGGTCCCTTCATATAGAGAAAATATTCGCAAATGGGGTACTGCTGTGCATTTCTTCCCAATTCTGTATTCAGTGGCATTACATTAGGAGTTTGTCAGTCAGATTGGGAGTTTTGCCCTATAGAAATGAAATGCTACAAATCAGCGTTCATTTTGTGTTTGAAGAGAACTAGTTGTTAAGCATTAACCAGCATACCACTGCTTTGTGCCTTCCAGCTATAGCTAGGAACGGGTACCACTACTCCATCCAAAGCTTTCCGGCTCCCTCACTCCTATCATGTCCCCACCCACACAGGCAATTTTTCATAAAGAGTCAAATAGGTATTGTGCATACTACAACGGGAGAAAAATAACAGATTTCTCTTAAGTCTCATACCATTGATGCATATTTCATTACAAGAACTCACCATACCTGTGATTGAATCTTCAGTGCCGGCCCTAGCTTTAATCCCAGAGTGCTTCGGAGATGCTCCTCTGTGAGTAACGGCAAGGTTTCCCCATCAATTGCATGATCTTTAAATACCTTATTAAATACAAAAGGTGTTAATTTTGTCTCATGTGTTTTTTAAAAAAATTCTTGTTTTATATATAGGTATTGAAGTTTTGGAGGAAACATTAAGACTGCTTGAGGCTGACATGAAATATTATAAAATTTCTCATTTTATATTATTCTCTTTTCTGTGCTCTGGTGGCAAGTTGTCTGTGTCCTTTCATTACTCTTAGAGCACATTATAATTCTGTTTATGGGACTCAAGTCCAACCTGGAGTAGGTATTATTTGAGGGCAGGTCAGTGTCTTATTTACCAGTGGCCCTGTAATGCCATGGTTGGCACGTAGTAGATACGCAGTAAATGTTGCTGGACAGTTCAATGAATGCACTAACAGACTGAGTAAAGGGTTGTGGGTAAAAATAATGGCAGACAAATTTCACTTCTCACATAGACAGATACAGCCTCTGTCCACTGCCTTGGATGAATAGCAAGGGGAGGAGAGATAATGCTCGTGAGAACCATCATTCTGGGCCTTTCCGGGGGCCCTCTCTATTCTGACTGTGGAGTGGATGCCATCATTCCTTCTTTTCTTCCAGAAACTAGGAAGGCTGCTCGTGGACAAAGATTCCAGGCAGATAAAAAGGTGAATCAAAAAATCCGGGCAGACTGGCAGTACTGTAATTTCATGATCTCCAGCTTCAATCTGCTCAGCAATCCTTTATTTACTGATGTGATCTGTTTTTTCTGTTTTCAAGCTTTCTTCACACTCTTTAAACTTAAGACCTTACAGAATTCTCCCTCATTTTTAGCAGACCATATAACTTCCTAATTGAAAAAGGAAGGTTGAAGGAAAGAAAAGGAAAGGAAAGGAAAGGAAAAGAAAAGAAAGAAAGGGAAAAGGAAGGAAGGGAGGAAGAAAAAGAAAAGGAAAGAGGAGAGGAGAGGAGAGAAGAAAGAGAAGAGAACTTCTTTGGGGCACCTGGGTGGCTCAGTCAGTTAAGCATCTGCCTCAGGTCAGGTCACAATCCCAGTGTCCTGGGACTCCCTGCTCAGTGAAGAACCTGTTTTTCCCTTTCTCCCTCTGCCCCTGCTTTGCTCTCTCTCTCTCTCTCTCTCTCTCTCTCAAATAAATAAATAAAATAAAACAAACACCAAAAAGGAACTTCTAATTCTGCCCAGCAACCTAACCACAGAGGTGCTCCTGGCTGCATTTGACATTGTTGACCACTTTTTCATGAAAAATGGTCTTCCTTGCCTTTGTGAGGCATCTCCCTTTTAGGGACTCTTTGCCTTTCCTCCCCCATTCACTTCTGAGGCTACTATTTCTCTATCTGAGTCCTTCTGTGTTTGGGTTTCTGAGACTTCTACTTCAGGTCCTCTTAGGTTTTCCTGATTTACCTCAGTCTTTGGCTTCAATGAATGTCTCTCTATGCCAAAGTCTCCCTGAGACTTAGAAGCTGAATCATGCTAATTCTGCCTTTTAGATAGTTGTCTTTTTTTCTTTTTAAGATTTTATTTGTCTTATCTCTCTCTCTCTCTCTCTCTCTGAGAAAGAGCAAGCACACCAGTGGTGTGGAGGCAGAGGGAGAGAGACAAGTAGACTCCCCAAGGCCCGATCCCAGGACTCCACAATTATGACCTGAGCCGCAGGCAAATGCTTCACTGACGGAGCCACGCAGACATCCTAGATGGTGTTCTTATCTACCCACCCATCTGGTGCTACCCTGGGTCTAGGGCTTCCCCACTAGCCTTGCCACCTTCAACCCGTTTTCATAAAAGCAACCTAAGTGACTTTTCTGAAATAAAAAGCTAGGCATGCCACTCATGCTTAAAACCTCAACTGCCTTCAGGATAAAGTCACAATCCCTCACAGGCTGTCCCCAGCTCTTGGTGACCTGGCACCTTCCCCTATTCCAGCCTCCTGTCCTGCCATTCTCGCCTGTGCTTCCAGGAACTACTCTCGAAATCCCAACTGTGCTAAATTCTTTCTGGTTCCTGGCCTTCTCCTGGAAATTCCTCCTTTGCCTCACTTCCACCTCACCACCCCCCTCAGTTGGTAAACTCACTGTCAGACGCCTCTCCCTTCAGGGAAGGGATACATTTTCAAACCCAGGCAGGTTGGCAGGCAGGGCCTGACCCTCAGCTCTGGTGGTGGAACCTGGCCCCAAGGCAAAGTTGCAGAACTTTCCACTGTCACTTGGATGTCCCTCCCCCCTCATTCTCAACACAGTAGTTGAGGCCAAGGGCACCCTATAAACATACCCATTATTTCAGTGATTTCAGTTATTTTTAGAGAGAGAATATTTTACCGTTGAATCATCTAGAACAAATAAGAATCATTGAACACTACATCAAAAATTAATGATATGTACTATACAGTGATTTACTGAACATTAAAAAAACAAACAAACAAACAAACAAATAAGATGTGTTAGAATGTCTCCTGGACATCCCTGAACAAGTGAGCTACCAACCCCTTCTCTACATCTGTTTAAAAGAACTCATTCGCATAGCAGCCTCGGGTTCTAGTTGTGGTTCTTTTCTTCTGGATTTCTTTTGATACCTGCAGGAGGCTGCTGTGTAGCCACCTAAGGCAGAGATGAGAAAGAAGAGGACAGGGTTGGAGGATGTGGGGGGAGGACAGGGAGTGCAACTCCGGGGTAGCCCCAGGCTGTGACATACTAGACAAGGGATTTAGTGGCAGTTGCGTCTGAGCCATGCTGCTTTGATGCTTGTTGCACTCTGTTGTGTCCAGGGACATTCTCTCCGTTTCTGCACACCATACCGTCACTGAGCATGGCAGGGTTCTGCCCAGCAAGGCAGTGGCCTTCTTGCGGCTGATTTTGCCAGCAGTCCCAGGAAGGCAATAGACTAATGAGGAAGCAAGAGCAGAACTCGATCCTAACCATGTTTGAGAAACACCTAGAAATAATTGTACCACTTCTTGGGGTGGGGAAAGGAGCACTGACATCCTGTTGGTGAGAGATAATGAGTCAGCCAAGTTTGGGGTACTCGTGTTTATGTGACTTCTATGTGCCTGCAAGAGGACGTGGAGGATGATAAAGTATGAAATGCACACGTGGCATCATTTATCACAAGAGTGGTTATTATCAAAAGCACTTCTATGTCTGATTAAGAAAGATGAGGGTTCAAATAGATTCCGTCCACCAGAAGTCAGAGATCACATGTTCATTACACACAGGGTTGCTTATTTCTGGCTGTTATCAAAATTTTGTAACTTTCCTAGTGGTTGATGAGGCACTTGATGTGTGGAACAGATACATTTAAAAAGTGATTACCCCATGGTGAATGACTAGTAAAACAATAATGTTATACTTGCTGAATAGGTTGAGAACAGGACAGGAATTTTCATCAAGTATGCAAAAAGACAAGGTAGGTGACTTGAAGAATACAGCTTGCTTCATAAGTAACCTGCGGTTCTGTTCTCTTGAGAAGCCTCTGATAGAAATGATGAAAATTAATGTTTATCAAGTACTTATAAAGTGTGAGGCCCTCTTCATGGCTTCCAACAATCCTTTGAGAATATATTATACAAGTATACCCATTTTACAGATGATTAACTGTGTACCAAGAAGGTAGGCAACTTGTCAATGTCCATGGGACAAAAGCCAGGATTTGAACTTGTACTTTCTGGTTTCATAAGCCATACTCTTAATGACTACTCTAATTTTTCCATACATCCCATAAACAGAAAAAAAAAGAGAAAATGTAGAAGAATTGACAGCATTACAATGAAGTAAAAAATGATCACAACACTGAGAGCTGAAAAAAGTTATTTTTAACATCTGTTAATTATGTTAAATTATAATGTTCTTTCCTTGTTTTCTTTTCCTTTAATATATAAACCAAAGATAATGACACCAGATTTACTAGGCAAATTGTTACTTAAAATTGTGTTATTATATCACTTGCAGGGATGCCTGGGTGGCTCAGTCAGTTAAGCGGCTGCCTTTGGCTCATGTCATGATCTTAGGGTCCTAGGATCAAGTCCTACATCGGGGGTCCTTGCTCAGCAGGGAATCTGTTTCTCCCTCTAGCCTCTGCTGCGCCCTCTGGCTTGTGCTCGCTCTCTCTCTCTCAAATAAACAAATAAAATATTTAAGAACATAAATCACTTAAAAAATAAAATTTATGTATGAAAATATAGCACTGACATAAACTCTAAAACTGGCTAACCTATTTTCCCATATGAGTGAAACTAGTCTCTTTCCAACTGTCCTGACAGTTCATTATAACTAAAAAAATATAGTGTTTTATCTACCAGATTTAATTATCTGTGTGTATGCACTTTTGTATGTTGCCCCAGCATACATATAGAATTTTAGAATAGTTAACCTATTTTTTCAGATCTATCGTCCTGTTACCCTTTTCAGAATGAAGGATATATTTCTATTACCTATTATGAATAGCCTTAAACTTCTGGTACAGAAGTGTGTACCCCCAGAGTATTTGTTATACAGAAGACTAGGGAATGTAGTAGACATTTCTTCCTGTTTTTGGATGTTTGTCCACTGAATCCTTTAATTTGGGCTGAATTCCAACCTCCTGGGAGTCTTAATAGAATAGAAACAAGCCAGACAGACATGGCTCTCCCAGCCTCCCCTGCAAATGGGGTGCGGGAACAAGACCCAAGCTCCACTGATTCCAGGCTCCTGTCCCACCAACCAGTGACATATGAAGGGGCAGATTATTGGGAATTCTCTCTGAGAGAAAAATACATGTTTGACAGAACTCATTAGGAAGTATATTTCCTACAAGTGTCTTATTTTCATGAAAACACTTCAGTGTTAAGTCACCTGAGCATAGTCTGAACAACCTGGAAGGCCACTAATGAAGCTGTACACGTCATCCACAGTCCATTTCTGAATATCTTCATGCAAGGACACATGTTCCCCAATTGTAGCCAGTGGGTGTGCTCCTTTAAAAATGCAAAGGAAATGATTTGGTGATATAAAATTTCCAGGGAAAAGGGGGAAGCTAGGAGTACAGTTCTTAATTTCCTCATAATCTGTCTGTTCCCACAGAGGGTCCCTTTAGGTCCCTATAGATCTATGTATAGGCTCCTTAAAACATACTGAGAGACATTTTCTTCCCATCCAAGTACTAACCAGGCCCGACCCCGCTTAGCTTCCGAGATCAGACAAGATCAGGCACGTTCAGGGTAGTATGGCCGTAGACTGAGAGACATTTTCTTAAAAGTTGAGTATCTCCTTTCTTTTTCTTCCCCTAAAGATCTTTAATGACAGCATTATCATAAATAAAGAAAGAAGTTGCCTACTGCTCTGTTTCTCTACAATTCCAAGAGACATGCCATGTGGATTTCATTCTCCAGATGAACACTATCATGTTCTATAATGTTTTGTGATTTATCATGCTTTCTAGGTGACACAGGAATTTAGATACGTATTCTTCAAAAATGGCAAATTAACACTTTGTAAGGCAAGAAGTTGGTTCAGTGACCATGACCCCCTCCCCTCCCCCCAAATCCCAGTATTTTAAAATATTTTTATCTAAAGAAGTTCTAGAAAACTATTCAGTGTGTGTTTGGGTGGGGTGCGTAGTGTGCTAAAGCTTTCAGGTAAGAAGGTATCACCACAGTAATGGGCACTGAAAGTTAATGTTTCTGTTTCACTGTCCATAGTTTTCTACACTTAAATACAGGGGAGATAGAATTCATGCTTTAAAGCAAGAAGTCCCTCTATTGTGTGTTGAAAAAATTAGCAGCCAATGAAATTAAAATTTTAATTTAAAATGTTGATAGGTTTCCCCACCCTTCCTCACCCTTGCCTTCCTAGCTTTTGCTGAAAATTCTCTCTATAGCTACAAAGGAGTAGATACGAATGTCACTAATATGGCTTTAGTGGAGCTAACATAATAGAAGTGACTTCAAAAAGACATAGATCTCAATAGGACTAAGAAAAGAGAGAATTACGGAAACATGATGAGTATAGAGCATTACGGAATAACGTAGGGATTGGTGACCTGTGGCTCATTAGGATCTGCCATTGGCCTCTGACACCCACCTGGCAGAACTGGTCGAGGAATTGGAGGGCAAACACCATTCTTTTCCTCACAGGCTGAGAAGCCCTGCTCTGAAGGCTTCTCTTTAGCACCATCCCAGGAGGCCTTTGCTTCTAGAGGTGCACCATGAGCTCCCCAAGGTTTTCTATGGGAGGGCTCAAGCTCCGTGCAGGTGTTGGCAAGAGCTGTAGTTGGCTTTTCATTGGTTTCACTTGACTTCTGGTCGTTGAGAGCTTCATTCTCTGGTTCCTTTGCATATTCATCCTCTTCATAGGAAATCCCATGAGTCTGGCCTAAGAGTTTTTCTTCTACTTGACTTTTGGAGCTCTCAGTATCGCTGTCTAGAACTTTCTGATTCCCTGTACCTCTCCTGAGACGACGACATTTCTGACCCCAGCTCTCTAGAAAATGTGGACCAGTCGCCACTAGCGTAGGGTTTCCCTGAAGATTTCTCAGGGTGCTTCTGTGAAAATGCAGGTCACCAGCAGGAAGCATGCTTCTGCCGTGGTAGGGGGCTGGGCCAGGTGGGACACTGGAGCCATAGAGGAATGGCATCCCTAGGCCTGCTAGCCCCTTGGGGTTCACTTTTTCTATTCTCCTTTGTTGGTAAATGGCATGCATTTCCATTTCCATCCTAAAAACAGAACAATATGTTTTATACACCTGAAGAAAACCATTAGAAATAGTCTTATACAGACTGTGTTTCTAAATACAGACTTCTGCCTTTTCTGAGATGGGACCTCTGCTTTTCCTGAGTCTTCACACGGCTTATCTGAAGTGTGTTGGGTGGAAATACGAGCTCCCCCAAAATTCACTGGGAAGGAGAGTTTGGAATAAAGATCCGACGGTGAGAGATTTAGTTGAATCTCTCAACGGAAAGGCAAGGCCAGTTTTTAAAGCATTAATTCTAATAGGTCTGGCAAATTCAGCAGGAATGGGAATAACATAGCAGAGGGTAGTTTCTTGCCAGAGATTAATCCTCAAAGAAACTAAAATTCTGGAAAGAGGTTTTTAAACCCTGTAGTATAATCACAGTGGGACTCAAGGCAGGCAGTAAGTCAATGCAAGTCTCAACTGTTATAAATCAATGCAGCCGGCAGGAGTTGTGTAGGAGGACTTGTTGAGGGCTTTGCTTACTTTACTTTGCTTATTGGTTATCACCTGGACCCACTGGGGTTTAGTGATGAGAAAACTGAGGATAATGCCTTCTTGTACCCCAGGGCCATGCCCTATCATTATTGCTGTCTTTTCTTTCCAGTTGCTAGAGTAGAAGGCCTTTGTGGGGGGCCACTGACGTGGGGCTGTCTGGGCTCTGCTCACAGAGTCTGAAGTGGAGTTGGCAAGCGTGGCTCCTATGTTTGGGCAGAACTGAAGTCATTTAAAATAGAAGGGCTGATATGAATTTCAGAGGCATCACAAGTAGGCATTTTAACTGTGAGACATTTTTAAACTCTTACGATCTACCGGCTTAGCTTCACTACATAATTTCCAATCTTGCTTTTAACCAGCCTGAATCTATGTTTGTATATATTTCTGTTTGTAATATTCCTGAAATACTTTTTGCATATAATCAGAACTCTATCAAATATACATAATATAATATGTGTATGATTAGGGTGTGTATAATATACACAAATAAACAAATATAACAAATGAATAGTGTATGTATACAAAAACTATCATCTAGCTATCTTTCTCTCTATCTATCTTTCTGTCTACTTATCTATGTGTCTAAAACAAATGAATAAACGAACAAGTGAGTGAATAGAAAATAAATAAAACAACACTGTTTCATTACCTGGCAGTATGCTGCCTTTGAATCATTTCATTTCTTCTGGCCATTGCCTTTATGGATTCAGGTGGTAAAATGCCCCAACCTTAAAAAAGAAAACCATCATCTCACCCCACGAACAAATTAGGAATGCTTATTTTAAAATAATACCAAAAAATGTAATGATTTAAAACAGCATCTACAAAACCCTCCAGTAGAGCACAATGTTGGAAATAGTATCAGATAATTGCTGTTCAGCATCTTAGAGTCACTTTAGTGATGGAATGATAAATACTAGATAATTTTATTTTTCTTTAAGTATGGGTCTCATGATTGGTGACATTTTCCTGCCATACATCAAAAAGAAAAAAAGATTAAATGAGCTGTGGATCTCTTCACTTCTAGCTTTTGAAGTAAAAATGGGTAACTTTTTTTTTTTTTGGCTATAAGAGAAATTAGTTGACCTTTAAAAAAAAAAGTAAATAAGTGCTTCTTATGCATCAAAATGTCTGGAAATAAATGCAGTGATTTAATGGGTAAGATATAAAGCTCTCTATGTGGACTTATTTGTGTATCTGAGGAAGATACATTTTCCAAAATGTTTTCAATGATGTTGAGTAGAAATTACATTCTTCTGTGTAGTCTTCTAAAATATCTTGAGGTAACAGTGACATCACAGATTTGAAGGTTGTATTCTTGCTTCATAACTTTAAGTCTATTGACTTTCTTCTTTCTCTGTTCTCCTAATGCACTTAGAGTCTATATGTTGCTTTTCAAACCATCTATGGTAAAGGGAAAAGTTTTTCTCTTAAAATTTCTACCCATCATGGACCAATACTTTTAAAAATTATAACAAAATGAACTTTTATAAAGTTGAAATGAAAACAAGGACAAATACAAGTGAAAAAAATTACTAGATCAATAGAGAATTACCCCGTCAAATCATTGCAAAAGTTTCTCTATATATGTATTTATTTGCACAACCTCCTCACAGACCAGCACAGGTCTACAGTACATTCTTTAACATAATAGACACCCAAATTGTACTTACTAAATAGAGTTTTGTTCACTGATAGTTTTACATATGAAAATCTGTTCTTCCTAACGGGGATTAGTATCATGCAGGCTAGAACTGTTTCTGGTACATACTTTGTACTAAGCTAGAAGATCTCCTTTAACTCCTATTAATAACCTATCTTGAAATAAATCGTACTATATCTTTTTAAAGGAGATTATTTGTCATTTGTAAAATTCAGAGATTAAATGAGGTGACCTCTAAAATCTTCCTAACTCTAAAGCCCTATATTTTTTATAATTCAGTGGCTTCAAAATATTCTTCTTTAGGGAGCTGGTATGCATGCAGCTTTCAACCCAGGAGGTACTGGCAAAGGATGCAGAGAAAGTTCTCATGAGAAGTCCAGTAGAGAGGGCACAGTTCTAATTACCTGGATTCCAGGACCCTCTGAAATTTGGAACCATCAAACCTATTCCAAGTTTCTTTCTCTTTCCTGAATAGACGACATCAAACTTAGTGCTAGTCCAGCTGTAATAATCCATTCTACCTAACATTTGGTTTTTGAAGTAGATTTCTTAGTTTCTGTTTTGCTAACTTACTTAGTAACTCAGTTTCTGTAGGACTCAGCCCTTACTTTTCCCTTGCCCTCTCTGCTACATCAGCCTTGAGGCAGGAGACCTGACCTATGTCCCTGAGACAGGTGGTCAACTTGCTTGTGTATATCCAAATATTGGCAACTTCTGGATTTTTTTTTTATCACTAAGACAGGCTCTCTGAGTCAGCAATGAAACTATTTCAAAGGTCTGTTTATGTGTTGCCTGTAACCATGGGCTATAGATTTACTGGGTGCTTGCTGCCAGAAGGGGCTTTTATCTGGATCAGCTGTTGAGACAACCTTTTTGGTCCTTGGATCACTCCAGGGAGTGTGTCTAGTTTCATATCTCACCCTGGATTGTCTGCCCAATCCCACCGTAATGGATCCAGGCACAACATGCTCAAATCCAGGCAGGCTGGTCTTCACTGGCCCTGACACCAATGATATTTCTTCTTGTGTCAAACTTTTCACTCACATTGTTCTTATCTACTGAGAGTTGTTGGAACTGGAGAGCAAGGACAAACAGAAATGCATGAATATAGCTTTGGGGAGATAAGATACATCAGTCTGATCTTCAGTATCGTGTGGAAATTCTCACTTCCTAATCTCTCTCGAGCCCTTATCCAGTCATGTTTTCACTGATACCACTCTACTGACTGCTCTTATCAAGATCACCAATGAGCTCCTCTTAGCTAAATCTAGTCATGTATCCTTAGTTTTCATCTACTTGGCACACTTCACATAGATGCTCGCTCTCTCTCCTTACAACTTCTTCCCTTGCTGTCAAGGCCACCAGGCTCTCTTGGGTGTCCTCTCACCTCACTGGTTTCTCTTCCTGTTTCTTCCCTGCTTATTCCTTTTCACCTTTTGGATCTTTTGTGTCCTAGGAATCACCCTTTTCACCTCTATCTACACTCGTTCTATGGGCGATCTCATCTAGCCTCATCTATGCTGATGACTTCCAAAATTATATCTCCAGGTTGTCTCCAGAAGTCCTTTCTAGGAGTTAACTGCCTTCCTGACATCTCCCACTGATGACTGGTTAGGCGCCTCAAACATAATAGGAGTGAACTCTGCCTACGACATCTCTCCACCCCAAGAACTCTGTTCCTCTCACACTCTTCCTCAACACAGAAATTCTGCCTTTCCTATTGCTCAGACCAAAATTTTTGCTGTCCTCCTTAACACCTCTCTCTCACACAGCTAACTTCTAAACTGTAAGAAAACCTGTTATTTCTACCTTCAAAATTATTATAGAACCAACCACATGTTGCTCTTGAACTGTCACCACCCCGAGCCAACCCCTCATAATCTTTTGGCTATTCCAATAGCCCATTAACTCCCATCAGTTTATCCTCAGAACTTTGATCCTATCAAGTTTGTCCTAGACACAGCTGCCAGAGTGATCCTAGTAAAATGTAAGTCAGACCACGTGCCTCCTTTGCTTGAACTCCTCAAAAGCTTTGCTTCTTGCTCAGAATAAAAGGCGAACTCCCGCAATGACCTGTCAGGCCATAGACAAACAGCCCTAAACCCCTTTAACTCTCAGATCTCATCTCCTCGTGACCTCCTTAGCTCCTCACATGTAAGATAAGACAGATATTAATAGTGCAACTTTTCATGTTATTCACCAGTAACTTGACAGTTGGCGGAGTTAAGCAACTTACACTCAGGCGCACAGTGGCAGAACCGTGATTTAAATCTAGGTCGCAAGTACAGAACCTACAGGCATTACCGCCACAGAGTTCTGCCACCAAAACTTAGCAGTAAATTTGATGGCATGATGGCAAGCATAAAGCAGCCGCCCAGGTCACAGCTGCTCCACAGACTGGAGCCATTTTTTGCCCATACCTGGGTAGACACGATTAGACAACATGTTCGGCACATTTGCGTTTGGTAGAACAGAAGATCCAAACTGGGGAGGAATGCAGAACTGTCTTGGGTCAGGAGGAGCTACAGTGG
Source organism: Meles meles (assembly GCF_922984935.1). NCBI lineage: Eukaryota > Metazoa > Chordata > Mammalia > Carnivora > Mustelidae > Meles > Meles meles. The sequence continues at coordinate 68,183,693 of NC_060069.1, forward strand.
AAGGCAATAAATCTCTAGGGGAAAAAAGATATAAAGTAGGTAAAATGATGTTGGAATAGTACAAATTTCCCATTGTACAGGCAGTGAGCTTTTTTTTGGCCATGAGCTTTTTTAATTGCCAGACAGAATTCTATCATCTCTTCCCAAAATGAAATGTAAAAATCCTGCAGCCTCCATTGGTTTAAGTAGAAATGTGGTAAGAAAGAACTACTAAGGAAGGACTGACTCAGCTGATAGCACAACAGATAAAGCAAGAAGAGAACGTTTTAAGAATGTCTGGAAACAAGATCTAATCAAATCAATACTGCTCTTTGATTTTCCGTGACCAACATACCGCTTGGACCACAACATTCTTTCCTCATGATTGGGTTTTGCCATCTGGGGACAGTGTTTGACTACCTGGGTAATGATTTATTTATTTTGCCAAACTTCAGTGGTCTCAAGAAGTCCAAATTTATTGTTGATGCTCCACGAACAACAATAAATAATGGATATGATTTTCTTCTCAGAACGTCAAAATATGGGGAGCCTGGGTGGCTCAGTTGTTAAGCACCTGCCTTCAGCTCAGGTCATGATCTCAGGTCCTGGGATCGAGCCCTGAATCGGGCTCCCTGTTTGACAGGAAGTCTGCTTCTCCCTCTCCCGCTCCCCCTGCTTATGTTTCCTCTCTTGGTGCCACAGGGCAAGTGCTCATCAGCTAAGTGTTGAGTGAATATATCAAGCAGGCCTTAAATGGGAAGTGGCAGGAAGTGTGCTGACTGGACACGAAATCAGGGAAATAACATTAGTCAAGAAGCAACACTGGAGTTATGATCATTTGAAAAGTTAATGATCATCCATTTTCTCCTTAGACCAGATGAGTATACTGGAAAGAAATACCTGTCTGCTGTTGGAGGTTCAAATGGTGAAGGAACCAGTGGCATTCTCTGCTGCCCTGATGCTGTCAACAAAGGGTTCATGGCCATCATAGGATTTATCATCAATATCTCTCGCCACTGATGGAGTTCTAGAAGGGATCAGAGAGATATGTTAACAACTAACTCTACCTTTTGTGAACTATTGGAATTTTTCTTGAACACAATGAACACCTTTTGTATTTCCCCAACATTTGGGGAGACTGCTATAATAAGCTTTAAATTACATAAAAGCCCCTCCATTTTAAGTACCCAGGTACAACTGTAGAACTTAGTCATTTATCCATTTGTCCTTGGAATTTGTCAATGAGCCCACAGGAAATACCACATCACACTACAAGCAATAATAAAGCTAAACCAGCCTTGCAAGATTCTGGAAATACCAACCTCCTTTTTTTTTTTTTTTTTAAGATTTATTTATTGATTTTAGAAAGGGAAGGAGCAGAGGGAGAGAGGAGGGGACTCAAGCAGATTCTGTACTGAGCGCAGAGCCTGACGCTGGTCTCCACCTCACCACCCTGAGATCAGACCTGAGCAGAAACCAAGAGTTGGCTGCTTAACCAACTGAGAAATGCAGATGTCTCCCCACTAATTTTTATTTTTATATTCATATTTCAGAGGTACAAATGCATATATTCTCCCATATGCTCAATCTTCAGAAAAATATTCCTATTTAATTGATAAAACAGAAAAGAAGGGGAAAATCTTCTTAATGGCTAAAAATATATCTAGTTAGAGTGGATACAGGATAAGACCATATTTAATTAGAACAAGTGATCAAGTTATATCCAAATGTACATAAACACAAGGATTCCTAACTTTATCTGCAGAACCTAATGATCAGAAAAAGGGACCATTGTTTAAAGGATAACATTTTGCTTTACATCTTCCTGTTAATTATTAATGTCCTTTGAATAATTTTAAATATTAAAGAAGTACTAGTCAAGCAGATCATTTTAGCTTCTTTCCTTCATCCTCAATTGTCACTTAAAAAAATTCAAAATACCTACAACTATCTTTAATTTTTTAATTAACTTTCATTTTTTAAAAGATTTTATTTATTTATTTGAGAGAGAGCGAGCATGAGCAGAGGGAGGGACAGAGGGAGAGAGAGAAGCAGACTCCTCTCTGAGCCTGGAGCCTGATGGAGGCTCGATCCCAGGACCCCAAGATCACCACCTGAGCCAAAGTTGGATGCTTAATCGACTGAGCCACCCAGACGCCCCTTGTTTTTTATTTCTTAAGCTATTACTTGTTAATTTCAGAAAGTTTCTTCTGAAAACCTGTTTTTATTTCTTGTTTTATTATTGTGACCAACATACCGCTTGGACCACAACATTCTTTCCTCATGTTATGGACGTACTTTGGATTGGGTTTTGCCATCTGGTCAGTGTTTGATTACTGGGGTGACAATTTATTTTGCCAAACTTAAGTGGTCTCAAGTTTTTTATTTCTTAAGCTTTTACTTATTTATTAATTTCAGAAAGAGAGAGAGAGCTGGGGGAGGGGTAAAGGGAGAGGGAGAGAATCTGAAGCAGACTCTGCTTTGAGCGCAGAGACCTGAGACCCCTCCCACCAGTCTCCATCTGATGACTCTGAGATCATGATCTGAGCAGAAACCAAGAGTCAGGTGTTTAACCAACTGAGCCACGCAGGGACACCCCCTCCCAAACTATGTTTTTAGTAAAGAAAATTAGGAAGAATATGTTCTGCTTTTCAAAGTAGTGATCTTTCTTTTTTCCTTTCTCATATGTATATTCGATTTAATTGTTAAGCAGTTCATACGCTCATATGGTTCAAAAACCAAAACTGCAATGGTATTGAAATAAGTAATCACTTCTTTGGTTTCTTTCTAAACCTAAATCTACTGATCAAGTCCACAGTTCACACAACAAAGGCTTTCACCACTCCTATATTTAAAAAACTTCTTTATGTTGATTTATTTTCACTGTATTTCTGTGAGATCAGTATCATTTCCTTTCTGATAGTGGCCTCAGAGAGGCTAGTGACCAGTCAGGATTAGAATAAAAATACCTGCCAGGTGTTAGCCAGCCATGGTGAGAATGCCAGCAAAGAACACAGGTGGTCTCTGTGTCAGACCTGACTTGCAATTCTGGCAAGGACCCTGTTCATGCCGTGAGATCTCAGGTTCCCCATGTGAGGTCAGGATCACAACCATCTTCTCCCACCTTGTTCATTTCACAGAAGAACAATGTGGGACATAACTTGGTGTTCCTGAACTTTGATTGGTGTCATAAATTGTCTCCGGCAGAAGTTTGAATTTACTCATGAATGAGTTAGAATCTTTAAAATTAAAAAATATAGTGTTTATCCTGCATTTTCTGTGATGTTGGAGACAAATCAGGAGGAAGGAGAGGAGGAGAGGGAGAGGTACAGAACCCCTCCAGAGCAAGGACTGCCTAGATGCTGACAACCCCTCTTCCTCACACATGTCACCTGAGGGAAAGGCCATGGAGATCAGTTGCCCAAAGCAGATGAGACTGTCTTATTTTGGCGTCCCCCTGGGCAGGCCTCAAGACAAGGGCTTGAAAGCAGGTAGTGATCCCAAGAAGCCCACAGGAGGAAGGGGGGAAGGGAAGGGGAAATCCACTAAAGGGTGAGTTAACGTGTGAGTTACTACTGTGGGCAACTGGGTCTCAGCCCTGCTGGGGAATCTCCAAGAATTGTGGAACACACCTCAGAATTGTCCCAATGAAAGACAAAGAGTTGGATTAATAGCCATCTGGGTTATGCCTGAGCTACAAGGGATGAACTCCTGTGGTGTGGAGGAAAGCCTTCAGATTAACAAGATGAGAGGTACAGGTGCTTGATACAGGAAAGGTTCCCCCCCCCACAGTTGTAGGTGAACTTGGAAGGGGCCCAGGGGGTATGGAATAGGGCAGCAACAAGTCTAGTGCTGAGGAGGCGATGTGGTTACCTTCTAATGTCATTCCATTAGATAACTGGTACAAATGCCTTTCTTCTGGAGTGCCAGGCTCACCAGGTATAGGCATATTTCTACGAGGTTCTGTAGGGTCCATTGTCTGCAACAACACAGCAGGATTTTTTTTTCACTGTCAGGCACACATTTAGTGAAGTAAGCAGGGAACTCAAGGCTATTGGGTTAACGGGGATGAAGAAATGAGGCATCAGAGACAAGTCTTATTTAATTTAAATCTAATTTAAAGCCCCCCTTGGTAACATAACTGTTCTGGGTTCTATGGCCCTTGGGTCTGGCTTGCTTGCTTTTTGCAGAGCCAACCAAGGAGATTGAATGTGATCTATAAAATTTTGTTATACATCTGATAGAGTGGTTTATTATTTTTTAAAACAATTCTCCAAGTTCTTACCTAAAATATAAGTTATTTCCAATGTCTAGAGAAGTATCCCTAAGCCACAGAGGTCTCCAGGAGGGAGGAGTCACTAACGTCTGCCACACCTGAGTATTCTCAGCTCCACTTGGCTTCCCTAGTTCCTTTTCATCCTTACACATGTGAGCAAATGCTTTTTTACTTACTACCATCATATTTATGGGGGCCTAAATTTTCTTTTAAAAAATATCATTGCCTGGTGCTATATACACTTTTTTATAGAATTTTTATTGCCCTCTCCCCAAATTCCTGTGTTGAAACCTAATCTCCAGTATGATGGTCTTAGGAGGTGGCTCCTTGGGAGGTGATTAGATCACCTCCCAAAGGTGTATATATATATATGTATATACACATATATACACGTATATACATGTATATATATATGTATATATATAATCATAGAAAATTATATATAATTATTAAATTATGTTGAATTGATAAATTAAAATCAGTTAAATTATTATAGAGTATATAAATTATTATATAGAAATTATAACCAAATTAAACTATTAAAATATATCACATAAAAATAAATATATTTATTACATATATTTTTATGTATATTTTTAATATATATATATTTTAATAGGCTTTATTTTTAGAGCAGTTTTAGGTTCGCAGCAAAACCCAGTAGACATAACAGGGAGTTCCCATTTCTCTTCCCCTGCCCCACAGGCATGACCTTGCTCACTAGCAGCAGCCTGTACCAGGGTGGTACATTTGGGAAAGTAGTACCATCAGTGAACCCACATTGACACATCACTGCCTCCAAAGTGCACAGTGAACCTTAGGGCTCACTCGTAGTTTTGTACATTTTATGAGTTTTGACAAATGTAAAATGATGTACATCTGTCACTGGAGTGTGATACAGAATAGTTTCATCACCCTAAATCAAATTATATTTCAAAGCAAATGCTATCAGGAGACTTCCAGGGAAATATTCTGGGGTTGACCAGATTTCCCCCTTCATCAGTAAGGTACATGCTTGACCTCCAAATATAGATTTCTACAAATTTACCATTTGGGGAGTCATGGGATCAACCCATAAGTCTTTTTTCCCCCCAAGATGACATTTTAAAAACCCACAAGTCTTTAGATGTCACCTTTCCCATTTTCAGGGTATCCTCTTCTATTTTTAGAAACATCCAGACAACTTGTGAACCAAGGTCACTTTGGCACGGCCGATGAAATGCTCTTGAGTGCACATGCAGACGGGCATTGAGAGTGCAGTGTGTTTGGTAATCCCAAGTGCGTGAGGGGACCGTTGCTTAGGTTTGCATTCAGGAAGGATTTCCCTGACCCAGAGCTCTAATCCTGGATGCCCAGCACTTTAGGAGGATGAGGACTCCTTAATCTCTGTCTTCAGGCTCTTACCCTCAGCAAACCCCTCCGGGCAGCACACAGACGACTTAGCCAGTGCTGATTCTGTCTCAACTGATTAGGGCAGTAGTAGTAAGACATGAACTTCATGAACCAAAGCTCTTGCTAAATCAGCAGATATTTACTGAATGCTTGCCTGGTACTCAGGAGCCAGGTGTCAGTCTGATTCTATTTCCGTCTCTTGTTGGCTACCGTGTGACCATTTATTAAAGTTGTAACTCTGTATGTGGTAAGTTTTTGCATTTGAAGGGCGGATTAGTAGAATTAAATGTTTCTATAATTCGGAAAAAAATAAACACAAATTCTTAAAACTAGCAGGAGATACTTACAGGGCTCTTTTGTTTAAGGTACAAAACAATTCTTAGTAGCTTCATGCATTCGCTAGTCCAGCTGTCCTACATTACTGTGGGTTCTGAACAGCATTTTAATGCCAAGCGTAATTCACACTTCTTTAAGTATATTTTCAGTTTTTAAAAGCAATAAATAGGAAATGTTTTTTAAAAAATAGAAAGGCCAAGCAGCTACGCAAAAGCATTTCATTTCATTATCAGTACCCATAGCAGGAAAATTCGCTGTGAGAAGAACAATCATGCTAATTTCTCACAGTTACAGTTAAAAGTGTGAAATGTCTGTTTTTATATCCAATAAGAAAAAAGTTTTAAAAAATAATTACGTAAAACAGTGTGTAAAATGTAAATAATTGTATTGATATCCAAAATACATTTGTTAATTGAATAAAGCCTAATGTAAGACTAGATGAATAAATTGACATAAAATAGAATGTTTCTAATTGTAGATATACATAATTTCCTGAGATGACAAGGGAATTCTAAAATTATCCAAGCTCATTTCAAGTGGAAGAAATACTTATATTTAAAGTATCTTTACCCCAAATGTGCATCATGGCCATTTAAAACAGGACAAGTGATATTGCTCCTTAAAATCTGAGAAGCTGATGTCACCTTCGGCCCCATCTTTCCTCTTCTGCAAGGTCTCTGACCATTCCTGAGGATTTCATCCTCCTGGGCACTCTAGCTCTGAGTCTATGCTCTTGTGGGTTCCCTGTTTGCCCCATGGCCCACCTTCTATAGCTGTTCCCCCCTCACTGCTCTACACGGACTCCGAATGCGCTCCATTTCCCTCAGTGTCCACATAAATTCACCCACACAAGGCAAATGTGTGCAAAGCCAGCTTTGCCTAGATGTTGGCCAATTAGAGGTGAGGTGGGAGGGAGCAGAGAGTGTTGTGTCAAAAACAACTTAAAATTGGACATTAAATTCTCCACTGTAAAATACTCCTTTGAGGAATTTTGACATTTCAGGCCCAGGATTCTCGTTCTTTTTCTTGGCCTTCTCTCAGCAGGTCCCCCAACAATGCCAACACTCCTCCCATTTCATTTTGCAGAGGACCTCTAGACCATCCTCCTGACTCTGCTCAGAGCCTCTCCTCAATGGGTCTTTGACTCTGGGTCTCTGCATGTTCCCTCCCCTCCCCACTCTCACCAAGGGTAGGGAAGAGACTTCGAGACTTCTTACTTCTTTTCTACCTGTTTGAATTATGCCGTGAACATCCCACTTTAGAAGGTAGCTAGATACAGTTTTTGTTCTAAATAACCAGCCCCGTCTAACTGAAATGAGTTAGTGCCGCAGTGATGAGCAGTACTGCCACCAAAGGCACTTAATCCTGAGACGCTTGGCAGCGGCCCTAAAATAAATTTCACTTTTCTGAAAGGCACATAGCTTTAGCACTTTGCTAAGTATACCACATCACGGTGGGAATCCTGCGTCAGTGAAGACTGATGATGTGTGTGCTGCCCTCTCCTCACTTTCTTTGCTCTGGAAGCTCATTGACATTGCTGCCCTCCATGCCTCCTTGAACTGTGAAGTGCTGGGCACGTTTGCAAGTGTTGTAACGAAAAAGACTAAAACCTTTGTCATTGTTAAGCAAGTAGAAATGATGTCATATCTTCACTACTTTGATATAACTTATGAGCTACTATAGTTTGAATAAATCATGTTCACTTTCTCTAAGTATATAAATTTGTATGAGAACCAAAGTGAAATTGAGCAGTACCCGTAGAACTGACCTGAATTTTAGATATTTTAGGTAGATTGTTGTTAAGAATGAGTGAAGAGATATTAACATAGTGGTTTTCATGATGATCATGGATTGTTCCTCAGTTTTTTTTTCTATAAGTTTCTACTCTGACATTTCATAGTCCATACATCATAACAATTTTTGGAATGTAGTTATCTACAGCAATAAAAGGACATTAAGATAATAATGCACACCAAACAAAGATAATAATGCACAGTAAATGTACAGTAGCAACACACAGAGGCAGGGACTTAAATCTATTTGAAGATGAGAAAACATTTAAGAAATTTATATACAACTTTGAGCTAACTTTATTTTAAATAAACTTCCCTTTACTTTTACTTAAAAAAAAAAAAACAGTGTTGCAGTATTTATTTATCTGGCATGGGCAGTATATCATTAGTAACTCTTTAGTAACTTCAGCCAAATAAGAATTTATTAGCTAACATTTTGTTAGCAATCATGGAGCCAACAAAATCTATAGATAAACCTGAGCATTTCCTTATAAAGATTTATTTTTCCGAAGTCTAATGTGTTTTATTTTTATAATGTGCCCAATGATTTTGGCAGGAATGGTGTTGATGGTATTTATATAAGATTATTTCCTTACTTCTCCATCGGGCATTGGATCCATATATATGCATCCCTTTTAAGATAAAGGTGTCCTTTTATTTTATATGTGCAAACATGTTACTAAAAGCAACTGAGTTTGGACTAATTAAAGTGTAGTTGTATATACTTACATTCTCTGTGAAGTCCTCCTGGTTTTGACATTGCTCATGGAGGAACCATCCCAAGACTCTACTTGCAGAAGGTAGTCTGGCTGCAGATTGAAAAGCACGTCTGACAACAGTTTCAGAAACCGCCTTAATTAATTCACCTTGCCTTAAATACGAGCTCAACTAAGTTGATTAGCCCTATTTCATGACAGAAACGCTGCCCTCCGATATCCCCTCTACAGATAGGGGAAAAGACGCTAAGCCCCAGGAAAGTGCACTGCAGGGTACATAAACCTGTCTCAGAGTTTAGCCTTTAGTTTAATCCTTCCTTAGCCTCTAAGATGCTTTGTGGGCATTCGCTTAATGCTGCTCTTCAATTTAACACAAAAGGAAAATACTAGGAGAATTGTAAGTTTTCTTTGATGGGAATATGACCTATTTCATATTTCCAACAGGTTTGGAGTGGGAAATTTCCTTCACAAGTAGGGAAAAAAAATAGTTATTTTTCACAGACCTGCAAAATTAAACAAAAGAGGCAGTCTATTTAAGGAAGATGCTTCTAGAAAGTACAACTGTACTTTCTGATAGACAGGAAGAAAGCCCTTCACAGTCTTTGTGAGAGCTATGATCTATATAAAAGAGAAAATATGGAATTTTGAAAATGTGATCTGTTTTATTTACTAGTGAAACATTTGTAGCTTTGAAAAAGAACACCAGTAATTTTTATTCCTAATAATTTGCTAGTACAAAGTACAAGATAAGTATCTAAGACAAAAATTAGAATTAGGTTACTAGTAGTACTTTAGGCTTCCTGTTTGAAGATAACTTGCTTCTTTGTTGACACATATTTTTTTTCCTCTCAGATTTTATTTATTTGAGAGAGAGAGCACACACAAGTGGGGGAAGGAACAGAGGGCAAGAGACAAGCTGACTCCCCACTGAGTGGGGAGATGGACTCAGGGCTCAATCCCAGGACCCCCAGATCATGACCTTAGTCAAAGTCAGACACTTAACTAAGAGTCCCCCAGGGGCCCCTGTTGACACACATTTTTATCATTGGCTGTTGAGGTGGCTAAAAAAAAATACCTCATGGGATGTACTGATTTCACTTTGGGGTTCTTTCTCCTGAAATGGCAGTCAACAGCAGAGATTTACATGATTAACAGACCCCTTCATGTTTCACGCCAACCATTTGTGAGCTTGACAAACTGCCCAAGTCATTGAACTTCTTTGAGCCTCAGTTTCTTCATCTCAGCAGAGTCTCGTAGAGTTTCTCTGAGACATGAAGGCAACAATGTAGACAGAATATTTGGATAGTTCCCACTAGGTGTTAATTATTATGTTAGGTAATGACATTATATGGAGTCCTCTATTAAAGAGCCCTGGGAGAAATTTTCCTAGGCCTTCAGTGCTAGGAATAAGAATAATTGGGATTTTCCCTGAGAAAACCAGCCAAAACAAAATCTCAAGAATCATTTATCTAGTGAATATCTTTCTTTGCACTGGCCACCAGGAAGCTGAAAGCCAAATTCCTGGCCTGCCTTTAGTCATGCATTTTATTTTATTTTTTTTAAAGATTTTATTTATTTATTTAAGAGAGAGAGAATAAGAGAGAGCACGAGATGGGGGAGGGTTAGAGGGTGAAGCAGACTCCTTGCTGAGCAGAGAGCCTGATGTGGGACTCGATCCCAGGACTCTAGGATCATGACCTGAGCCGAAGGCAGTTGCTTAACCAACTGAGCCATCCAGGAGCTTCAATAATTTTAGCCCTCAATAATTAGACATACATTTTTTTAAAGATTTTATTTTTTTATTTTTATTTATTTGACAGATAGAGATCACAAGTAGGCAGAGAGGCAGGCAGAGAGAGAGGGGGAAGCAGGCTCCCCACTGAGCAGAGAGCCGGGTGTGGGGCTGGATCCCAGGACCCTGGGATCATGACCTGAGCCTAAGGCAGAGGCTTTAATCCACTGAGCCACCCAGGCGCCCCAGGCATACATTTTAAAATTAGAAATTATCCATGGCTTCATCTTATTTTTCCTAATGTTGTTTTCCTTTTGCCATGATTTCTTTACTCAACTATCTTTCTGTATTGTATGTGTATATTAAAATCTCTGCTAATAAATAATAAATTCATATAGATTTTTATCACCAATAGACCTCAAATTAGAAGAGCTTATGTCTGAGGGGCGCCTGGATGGCTCAGTGGGTTAAAGCCTCTGCCTTCGGCTCAGGTCATGATCCCAGGGTTCTGGGATCGAGCCCTGCATCGGGCTCTCTGCTCAGCAGGAAGCCTGCTTCCTCTTCTCTCTCTGCCTGCCTCTCTGCCTACTTGTGCTCTCTGTCTGTCAAATAAATAAATAAAATCTTTAAAAAAAAAAAGAAGAAGAGCTTATGTCTGAAAGGCTTATCTCTACATTGCTAAATAAGAACTTACAAATGCACTGCTTTCGTACAAGCAACATCTTAAAGGGGAATTCAGTTTCTGGCCAGCCCATAAACACCCATCTAACAGTGTAACAGCAGTCCTCATTCCAAGATAGAGCTACCATTTATAGTCCTGCTCTCTGGAAATGTGATCAGAGTCCCGGTCATGTTCACGAATGACCTGGTTTCTCTTGGCCTGGCCCTCGATGCATTCCTCTGCCCCACGAGCAGCTCTTACTCCGTCTACCCTCCAACACCAGTGCCTGCTATGTGAAAGAAGGAAGCAAGGTGAGGGGCTCTGACAGGCGGAATTGGGGGAGGAGGAGAAACAGGGGCTTCCGGGGAGTCTGGGGGCTCTGATGGGAACTGGGAGAGAAGAGGTAGAAGCTTCTGGTATGCAGTCAGCACACATGGATCTGATTGTGCAGATTGTTAAAAAAACAAAAAACCAAAAAACAAATCTCCTGCTCTTGTTAGAAAACAGTGAGTGCCCTGAGCCCCCAAGTACCGTTGCTCCAGGATTTCCCCTGAGACACCCCCCACCCGATGGTACAGCATCTGAAGAGAGGGCTCGGAACAGGCTGAGGGCTGTCGGTCCCTGCCCCAGCATCCCTGCCAGAATCCGGTCAGACTGGTCCATAGCGGAGGTGACTGCCTCTGAAAGAGAGAGAAAGGTCACTGTGCTGAGAAGGAGTAGGAATAGGAGAGCAATGGCTGCACAAGAGAGAGGAAGGGAGGACTGGCGGGGCCCCAGCTATTTGGGGAGTAGCTAGAAGAAGCTCCACAGGCAGAGAGGAATGGGTGAGGTTGAGACCAGCCGTGGGTGTGCAGGGTATTGATTAAGCATTCAGGAAGGTTGGAAATTTGCACTCTACACTCAGTATGAAGAAATGCCTCTTTATTTTCTTGCAGTTGTTCTAGTCTCCTTCAAAAGTTCTACTCTCTCAATTAAGAGGTGAGAAACTACATTGAGTCCAATCTGATAAATTCAAACCTACCTAACAAGGCAAAGAGACCGTGTTTCTTGGGTAATCTAGCCTCTGCTGAGATTCAGTTATCTCCTCTGGATCTTTTCTCTAACTCCCTTTCTTAAGATGCTGCATGAGTTGGGCATGGGCAACATACAGTGTCCTAGCGGGGAGGGGGGAGTTGAGGGACCATATCCCGCCCTGTGGCTCTCCAAGTGTTACCGCAGGCTGGAGGCTCTGCTGGCTTCCCTTGGGGGCATCATGGCCTGGTCCACTCACCAGGAGGCCCTACCTGTTGACTCAACTTCTGACACAGATGTTGTCAAACCTCTGAGGTTTGGCTGTCCATCCTCTGGCTGAGATGGTCCTCCCTGCAGCCCCTGGGACTGATGACCCATTCCAGCAAGCTTCCCAGACAGCGCCTCTGCTACTTACGTATCATCGGAGAGGATGCAGGCACTTCCTGGTCCCTCCTTCCACACCATTCAGGATCCCTCAGGAAAGCTAAGTCAGGCTCCTGCTATCAAAGCATAGGCCACCTTCTTCCTTATCTGCTGGGACTTCCCTGCTGTGTGCCGGTGAGTGGGGACCACAGTCCTCACACATGCTGTGCTTACCAAAGGGGATGATCCATCTTCTCTCCACAAACTCTAGTTTTAAGAAAAAAGTCTCAATTAAGCAGATGAAGAAAGGAAGCTGGGGACTCAAAACCAGTGCCGCCCTCCCACCTCTCACCCCACACTCTACGCACAGCTCTGACGATATACATTCTCACCCTCTCCCTCCCGGTGGCCCTAAGTCTCATGGCTCTGCCTTGGCAGTCTTAAGAAATGGCCGATGCCTTTTTATCATCACATATTTGTATTTTCTCTATTTTTTGAAAAACAAAGTTAGCTTCAAATTTGGTTTATTACTAAAGTTCTTACTGTCAATCAGTGACTTCTCTAAATGTGCAAAGGATACACCGAAATATAAATATGACTTTAGAGCTATTTTGTTTCATTTGTTTTGATACTGACACACGTTCAATCCACCATACACTTGAAATTATTTTCTCCTGTAGCACTGAGTGCTCTTTTCCTGGAGGGTAAGGCTGTAGGTATAGAAATGGAATGTAACAGAATTTGTTCTAAAGACATGTTTTCCGTGTAAACAAAAGACTTCCGAAGAATAGGAAATATTCCTTCTTCTTCTGTATTTCCCTTTCCTTGCCCCAAATGTAGATGGTGATTATTTCATGATCTATGGAAATTGTGAAAAATTGAGATCTCTAGTGTAATGAAATTGTGATTCATTTATTAAAAATATGGTAGCATTAAATAATTTCTTTTGTACATGTTATGTGCTAAATATTAATGCTTCACAATTTCATTGTTTAACAAAAACAGAAGACTGTATTTAGGATAAGCCTTGTATGGATGAAAGTGTTTGCTTATGTAAATAACAGAGCTGGAAATAGCAAACATATTTTACATCTATTCGCATATATTCAAGACTATGAAATATGTTACTGTTATAATGGCAATTCCATTGAATCAGTGAACTCTGGTTTATTTCTTGCTCATTTATATTTTACAAGTGGACAACAATTTGGAAATGGTAAGACAAGAAAATAATCAACAGAGGTTTTCGTTTCTCTAGATGCTAGTTTTACTTGCCATTTTCCTTCATTTTATCAATTTTTTAAAGTCTCACTTTCCTTAATATTCCCCTTAAAAATAATTACTAAGATTAAGAAAGCCATGAACCCTGAAAATAAAAATAATATTTTTATTTTATTTTATTTATTTATTTGACAGACAAAGATCACAAGTAGGCAGAGAAGCAGGCAGAGAGAGAGGGAGGAAGCAGGCTCCCCGCCAAGCAGAGAGCCCGATGTGGGGCTCGATCCCAGGACCCTGAGACCATGACCCAAGCCGAAGGCAGAGCCTTTAACCACTGAGCCACCCAGGCGCCCCAATAAAAATAATATTTAAAAATTGTTTTCTGGGACGCCTGGGTGGCTCAGTTGGTTAAGCGGCTGCCTTCGGCTCGGGTCATGATCCCAGCATCCTGGGATCGAGTCCCACATCTGGCTCCTTGCTTGGCAGGGAGCCTGCTTCTCCGTCTGCCTCTGCCTGCCACTCTGTCTGCCTGTTCTCGCTCGCTTTCTCTCTGACAAATAAATAAATAAAATCTTTTAAAAAAAGTGTTTTCTGCACAGCACTGTGCTTTCAAAACATCATTTGATCTTAAATAATGCTCTGCGGGGTTGGGGGAGGAGGCAGAGGAGAGGCAGAGAGAATCTTAAGCGGGCTCCACACCCAGTGCAAAGGAGATGCAGGGCTCAGTCTCATGACCCTGAGATCATGACCTCGGCCAAAATCAAGAGTCCAACGCTTAACTGACTGAGCCCCCCGGACACCCTTTAAATAATGCTTTTTAATGGCCATAAAAATGTCAAGCACCGATCTCAGGGTCCTGGGATCGAGCCCCGCATCGTGCTCTCTGCTCCGCGGGGAGCCTGCTTCCTCCTCTCTCTCTGCCTGCCTCTCTGCCTACTTGTGGTCTCTCTCTCTGTCAGATAAATAAATAAAAAAAAAGCTTTAAAAACAAAACAAAACAACAACAAAAAAATGTCAAGCACCATGAAAACTGTATGCCAGAGACATGGTTCTTGCTTCTAGCATATATATGTTCATCCCCTCCTTTTTACAAAGGACCCTTGTTCCTGCTACATGATTCATTTGCTCCTTCCTCTTCACTATAGATATAGCATAAGAACTAAATACAAAAAATAATTGGCAAGGTATAGAAAAGAGAGTAGACTAGCAAACAGAAAGAAATAGCATTTCATCTTCAAACAGGAAAATTAATTTGAAAGGATCATTAAAACAATTGCATTTGTAAACTGGGTTTCTAGTGGTGATATTTTCTTTGGCACCAAGATTACAGGATTAACAATTCTTCCAGGAAATTTGGATCTAGACTACTTGGCCACGTCACAAAACTTCTGGAATTGAACATATTTTTGTTATGTGGGGATTAGGTATAATGGAATTTGATTCCAAAAATTATTTTCATTTCTCTAAATAATAAAACTATTCCCCACAAAGGATGATCGTGGAAAATGGGAACTACAGTTGCCATGCTCTTAAAGCTCTATAAAATATTGAGCTCTTTTGCTGAGTGTCATTATGATTCATGAGTAACATATTTTTCCTGCCGTTAGAACACTTGCAAAATTAAGCTAGAATTACCTCAGTTGACTGCTATTAGCCAAAGCTCCAGGATTCAGTGCCAAGAATAAATCCTTGTAATGATAGACTTCAACAGTTGTACAAAGCAGGCTTTTAAAGATTGGTTTCTGGAAACTGAATATTACTTGCTGTGACAAACGGCCTATCATTAATAGATATTTAGCCCTGACCAGTTAAATGGAAAGATTTCTTTTTAACAATGTAAAAATGTTTACAGTAGCAGCATAATAATACCAGTGATATACTTTTTCTTTTTTAAAGATTTTATTTATTTATTTATGAGAAAGAGAGAGAGCGGGTGAATGGGGGAGAGAGAGACTTTCAAGCAGACTGAGCTGAACACAGGAACCTGACTCAGGGCTCAAACTCATGACCCTGAGATCATGACCTGAGCTATAGCCAAGTGTCAGATGCTCAACCGACTGAGCCACCCAGTGGGTGGCTTTTTTCTTTTCTACAGTCTTCTTTTTGGTAAGGCACCACTGTCGTTTTATAACTATTATCCCATTCATACCTAAAACAGTTTCTTTGAAAGCAGTGATAACAATTGATCAAATCCTCAAAAGGCACAATAATGCTATAACTGCATTTCACGTGCACTGCATCATCGATGAAACCAGAAGTGGCCCCAGGTTCCCTCATTCCAGCTTAGTGCTCTGACTTCTGGAATGAACAGCTTCCTGTTGCAAAGGAGTCTTGGATGTCTATATTTTATACCTAAATAATGAATCATTCTTATGAGTACCACATGGCATGAAATATCTTTTTTTAAACTTGTGGTAAAGTACACTCAACATAAAATGTATCATCTTAGCCATTTTTAAGCACACAGTTTAGCAGCAGGTTCATTCACATTGTTGTATGACAAATCCCCAGAACTCTTTTCATCTTGCAAAACTGAAACTCTGTTCCCTTTTAAAAACTCCCCTTCCTGCCCTTCTCCCCCTCTCCTCAACTCCTGGCAACCACCATTCTACATTCTGTTTCTATGATTTTGACTACTCCGGGTACCATATATAAGTGGAATCAATACAGTATTTGTTCTTCTGTGACTGGCTTATTTCACTAAGCATAATGTCCTCAAGTTTAATTTCCTCCCTTTTCAAGGCTGAATAAAATTCCATTGTATGTCTATACCACCTCTTAAAAATTCATTCATCCATTGATGGACTTTTGGGTTGCTTCTACCCTTGGCTATTATGAATAATGCTACTATGAAAATGGGTGTGCAAATATCTCTTTAAGACCCTGTTTTCAATTCTTTTGAGTATATATCCAGAAGGGAAATTTCTGGATCATATGGTAATTCTATTTTTAACTTTTTGAGGAACGACTCTATAGTTTTCCACAGCAGCTGCACTATTTTAGATTCCTGCCTGCAAGGCATAAGGATTCCAATTTCTCCACATCTTTGCCAACACTTGCTATTTCTGTCTTGTGTGTGGAGAGGTGTGTGTGTGTTTTACAACAGTGATCCTACTGGGTGTGAAAGGGTACCTGATTGTAGTTTTGATTTGCATTTCCCCTGTGATAAGTGATGTTGAACATATTTCATGTGCTTATTGGCCATTTGTTTGTCTTCTTTGGAGAAATGTCTGTTCAAGTCCCTTGCCCATTTTTTAATTGAGTTGCTTGGGTTTGTTTGTTGTTGTCGTCTTGTTGCTGGAGTTCTCTATATATTCTGGTTCTTAGCCCCAAACCAGATATATGACTTTCCCCCATTATGGCCTGGTATCACTTAGATGTAGAACTGAAAAAGAAAAAAAGATCAAACTCATAGAAACAGAAAGTAGAAAAGTGGTTGCTAGGGGCTGGAAGGGGAAAGAAATAGGGAAAGTTTGGTAAAAGGGTATGAATTTTCATTTAGGTTGAATAAAATCTGAGTATCTAATGTAAAACATAACAACTATGATTAATAACATGGTATTGCATAGTCTGGATTCTTTAAGAGTATAGAACTTAAATGCTCTTACCGCCACCCCCAAGAAAGGTAAATATGTGAGATGATGGATAGGTTAATTAACCTGATAGGGAGACTACTTGCTCAACCTGTGTGTTTATCAAATCATCACATTGAACATTTAAATATCTTATAATTTTGTCCATTATACCTCAATAAAGTGGAAAAAAATATAAATATTGAAAGAATAGTTTCTCAATTTTTTGTGCTATTTTCTAAGTAATGGCTTCTCAGAGACATGACACTTCGCTTTCCATCTGGATTATTAACATTTCCTCCATCACCCTCTTAAGTCTACGATCAACAAAGCAATGTATCAAGCTCTAATTCATAGCATTCTCTGATTCTATGGCATCCATCCTCACAGCCATGGCAGGTCTCGAGCCACCACTGTCCCTGAAGAGAGGCACAGAGGCCCATAGTTACACGTTGTTTCCATCATTCTGATAAGTATATGTAAATCATCTCAAAACCATAGAAAATAGTAAAATGTGGTAAAATAATTAGGAAGTGATAAGTTTTGAGTATGTATTATGTTTATTTTTAAGATAATGGATTCAATTTTGAGTCTATGTGATTCAATTTTTAATAACGGGTATGTTTAACAACCAACATGAAAATCCCTCATAATTTTATAATCAGCTCTTTTGAGTTGTTGCAAGCTGGCCCAGCACAATGCTGCTTAGACCACTTCTGCCCTCAAACATCCATACTCCTTCCACACCCCCCCAACATTCTGCTTGGGTTTCTAGAATAGCGTATAACTTGGGCCTCTCCTTGAAAGCTTTTAAGTAGGTCTCCAATAATTGCTATTCAGAGTCTTTCTAAATCTGGCCCCTGCACCCTGCTTGACTCTGAACTCCGCTTCCTCCCCATTTCTCTGGAAAGCCTTCCTCCTTTCTCACCCAAGTTCAACCCTTCCTTCAGGGTCCAGCTCCAATTCCATAGAGTGTACAAAACCTTCCTCCCTGGGTGCCTCAGTAATCTCTTATCACTTTATTGCCCTTACAGATTCTACCAGAAGATGCACCCTGAATGAACTCTTATTTTGCACCAACATTATTTTGTTGTCACGTGTTGTTCCTCATTTACCAATGATAATGTATTAGAAATGGCTGCTGCCTCCAGTTAGAAGGTCAGGGAAAGAATGGTGTTTTGTACTGCTTGAGTCCCCTCCCTGGATGTCTGCTCACATTCAGAACTATTTACTGAGTATCTACTATGTATCGGGGACTGTGCTAGACATTAGGGAGACACTGGGAAGTCATTGTAAAGGAACAAGACGTGTTTGTCTTTGCCACCCTGAATGGGAAATCACACACTAGGCATTAAAATTAATTAAATTAAGTTCGGAAGTAAAGTACATAAACAGAACCACCACATTTTAGAACTAGCAGGGATCTTAAACCAGGCATTCTTACTGGGGACAATGATGCCTCCACAGGGACTTTGTGGAAG
This sequence comes from Meles meles, assembly GCF_922984935.1. Lineage (NCBI taxonomy): Eukaryota > Metazoa > Chordata > Mammalia > Carnivora > Mustelidae > Meles > Meles meles. The sequence continues at coordinate 68,202,226 of NC_060069.1, forward strand.
CCTTTTGAAGGTTTTTTGTTTGTTCGGTTGTTTAGAGAGCATTATGGAATTTATGGATATTCCCAGAGATAGAAGACATCCTGCAATGTGTGGATCGTCCCATTCAACAAAGCACTGTATTACCTCATACCCAATTTTTAAGTGTTTCACCGGGAATTCACGAAGATAAATTATAATTAGTAAAGCTCAGAATTAGAACTCTGCATGAAACACAAAGCTTTCTCTTGTGTGGTTTTTTGGAAATACACTGACTTTTCCAGGTATTCAACTATGATGTAAGTTGAGAGAAAATTGTTGTCTTCTGTTCTACATTTTGTTGAGAGTTGATCATCATTACAAAAAAAAAAATCACATTATGAATAGCAATGCCATTTATGCTATTCAAGTCACCAAATCAACATTTCCTATCATGCTGCAATCTTAGTCATTATACATCTAAATCTACATTATAAATCTACATTATACATCTAAATCTCATAATATCTTAATATGGACAGTGTACTCATTTAGTCTCAATTTCAAAATGTCATATATCTTTAAAAGTCAAAAATATTCCAAACATGTTACTATATTAAATACAATTTAAATATTTTTATGTGTAATCAATTAAGATATTAAATAAAGTAATATAAACACACATAAAAATTAAATAAAACATTTTCAATATAAGCAGATATAAGCCAGCTGGTTTTTCATGTCTTCTGGAATCATGGGGACATGATTAAGTGTGACAAACATATTCAGCAGCTAAAGGGAGAGCTTGCCTTAGGTGCCACTTACAGTGGACTCTTAAAGATGCTTATAAGGATGGTATCTGGAAAAGCTAATCCTGACAAAAGGAATAAGCCACCTGGTGTTGCGTATAGTTCTAGAAACTGGAGTTCTCACCCCAGGGAATCAACCTGAATGTTCACACTCCTTGTCCTTACCACCCAGTCAGTCATGTTTCCTACAACAGATTGGAGGTTTTAAAACCCATCACCTGGGGTGCCTGGGTGGCTCAGTGGTTTAAGCCTCTGCCTTCGGCTCAGGTCATGATCTCAGGGTCCTGGGATCGAGCCCCATATCGGGCTCTCTGCTCAGCGGGGAGCCTGTTTCTCCCTCTCTCTCTGCCTGCCTCTCTGCCTACTTGTGACTTCTCTCTGTCAAATAAATAAAATATAAAAAATAAATAAATAAAACCCATCACCTAAAGGAAAGGTCCAATTACCTTGTGGTTTTGAGTCAAAGTTTAGAAAACAGTGAAAGATGAAATGCTTGAAAATGTGGGACTTGTTGAGGAAAATCAGGCATGGCACTTACTATCCAGCAAACGCAGCCTCCTTGGGTCACATCTCCCCCCTTCTCCCCCACCAACACACACACCGAAACACAGGAGTCCTCGTTTCACACAAGTGGTACTTCATTTTCATTTTTTTGTGGTGTCTCCCTTTTAGTTCTCTGGTCCAAACTGCAGCAGAGAGTCACACACTGAATCTGAGAACCAGACGTCCCCAACTTTTAACTAAACAAAGTCACCCCAGACGTAATAGGGACAAATCCTGTCCAAATGTTTGCTGTTTCATCGTGCCCCACCTGGGGCTGCAAGCCCAGGTTCTCTGGGCTGGAAGAAGGAACATGCTTCAGAGCAAAAACAAGCTGCAGCTGGTGACCGTGCTGATTATCCAAGTCGCTTCCCCGCGTTGGACCCATTGAAGAAGCGCGCGGAGGAGACACTGGGCCCAGCCAGCAGAGCTCAAACCAATCCGTCAAGAAGAGGAGTCAGCTGCAATATACGAGCAACTGCCGGTATGTCAAGTAATTTTCTGGCTGAATTATGAATTCTTTAGGTACAACAAAAAAATAAGTAATTTTTCTCTTCCATCCGTAGGCGAATGCATCCCTTTTTCCTGTGGCTAGTTTTTCCACTTTCCGCTCATCTACTAATCACCCTTCTAAAGACACACTAAGAGTAACAAGGGTGAGACCTTACCTTTTCCATCTATTATGGGGCAAAAATGGTATTGCTGCCTCTACGCCCGGTCAGAAACCATGGCAACAGCCTCCCCTCCCCACCCCCAAACCCCTCCCCAAGCTCCAGCATCTAGAATATCCCCCTTCTTACTCCCGAAGGGAAGGCTGCCTGGGTAACTGCCCTCCATTAGAGAGATCTCGTTTGGGTTCAAGTCCTTCGAGGCATGCCTTTTGGGACATGGTTTCGATTTTGTGGATGTTTCATTTTCTTTGGTGAGACTGAGGAGGGAGCCGCATTCCACTGAATTGTCGAAGGTGTAAAGACGGGCAGATTCTGAAATGTGACATTGGACGATGCATGTCCACCTTACAACATGCCAGAGAAATTCGAAAGTTTTGGCCTGGCCTTTGTGGGAAACATGCAGCAGGTTTTTCTCATAGGGTAACACTGACCTCAGAGGGCTGATTGGAGTTCAGAGAGAGGGACTTCTTTGTCCATAAATGCAGGCGGCTCGTGCTAAAGGAGTCCCCTCTGTTCCTCCAGCAGAACAGAGCCTTGGACTTCATACAACAGTAACGCTGAGAGCTAACATTTATTGAGTCCTTACCCTGTAGTAAGTCCTGTGCCAAGTACTTCTCATACACTGCCTCGTGTGTTCGTCACAACAAACCCGTAAGCTGGTACTAGTTTATGACTCTCATTTTATAAACAAGAGTGCTAAGGCAAGGACACAGGTGAGTTCGAATTCCTGGTTAGAGACAGCTGGGAATTGAGCCCAAGTCTGTCTGGCTTTACAAGCTTCTCACTCTCACCCACTGCCTTAGGTTGGAGTTGAGTGGATTGGAGCAGAGCACCTTCCCTCCCACTCCCTACCCCTGCTCCAGCTCCCCTAGGTCTTTGCCATTGGAGGCTCTGGGCCTTTTCTTGGTACTCCTGCGGCCTCAGGCTATTCATTTTTCTCTTCTTTCAGTTGAGATCTCAGCACGCAATTATTACTGTTGTCTGGTGACCTGGGCTATAACTGTCCCCTCTCAGAAAACACAAGGGGAGTATAAGTTCCTTAAGGTTCTGTGCTAATGTCGCTTGACACTCTTTAGCTAAGGGGACATGAATCCATGGATGTCCTCTTTCTAGCTCTAACTTTGGAAGTACTGTGAGTAAGAATGTAGCCTATCAGGTTGGAAGAATATTTTATATCCAAAAGGACAAGGCTTTCCTTTGTTTGCTTGCTCTGGGCAGAGACCACAAACAGCAGGAGTGATAGTTACGTGAAGATGTAATCCTATAGGGAGAGCTAGATGGCCACTGGTTTGCACACTAGCTGTGAGGAGTCTGGAATATCCTAGCAGGTTACTAGGACTTCTGTTGCATGAGGACCCCTCAGGGTCTCAGAAAAACAGGGAAGTGAATTTTGAGAAGTTAAAAGCTCCAAGACCATCAAGATGAGGACTCTTAAAGATGTGATGAAGGCTTCCTTCAATTTACGGGGACATGGTTACCCTGCGAAGTCAATCATGTACCACATCTTGAATGAGGGAAGGAAAACTGGTCCCTAAAGAAGAGCTCAAGGGGTGCCTGAGTGGCTCAGTCATTAAGTGTCTGCCTTCGGCTTAGGTCATGATCCCCGGGTACTGGGATCAAGTCCCATGTCAGACTATCTGTTCAGCAGGGAGTCTGCTTCTCCCTCTCCCTCTCTACTCTCTCTCTTTCTCTCTGCTCCTTGCCTCTCAAATAAATAAATAAAATCTTAAAAAAAAAAAAAAAAGCTCAAGGTCAATAGAGAAGAAATCCCTATTACCTGCCCACATTTGTCTAGATCTGGGAAATTTTTCCCAAGTTCCTCCAAAAGGAGCAGGCTACCTTTCAAAGAAAGCTCAAAGAATAGAATAGCCAGTATAAATCCAGGCCACAGGAAGTTAGGCCAAAAAAGCATTTTGCTGGTGAGGAAGAGACTCTTCTTCAGCATTAAGAATCACTGAAGTGAAAGAAGAGGGAGTAGAGAAGCATATTCCAGTGACAGGGAAGTAACAGCCACAAAGCCAGGCCACCAAGAACCAGAACAGGCAACGTTAACCACAGCCGTATTGAGAAAGCTTCAGAAGCTTGATCGAGATCTTGTCACCCAGAGACTTCCTTGGAAAACTCTGTCTAAGCTAGTGCAATTGTCCCCAAGGACAGGGAGGTCTGGGAAGATAGGAGATACCCAGTATTATGGGTTGAATTGTGCCCCTCCAAAATTTATTTGTTGAAGTCCTAACCTATCCCACACGCAATACCTCAGAATGTGACCTGATATGGAGATAGGGTTTTACAGAAGTCCTCACCCAAGTTAAGGTTATTAAAGTCATTAGAATGGGCTCTAATCTAGTGACTGCTGTCCTTTAAAGAAGGGAACTTTGGACACAGACATGCAGGGAGAATGGCATGTGGACATGAAGGCGGAAACCAGAATGATGCTTCTACAAGCCAAGGTATTATAAAAGTGTGAGCAAATCATCTCAAGTTAAGCGAAAGGCATGGAACTAACTTTTTCTTTCCGGTCCTCAGAAGGCACCAGCCCTGCCAACACCTTGATCTTGGATCACTAGCCTCCACACTGTGAGACTAAAAACTTGAGTTGTTTAAGTCACCCAGTTGTGAGTCTTTGTTGGAGCAGCCCCAAGCAACTAACATATCCAGGAAAGACCTCAGAGCACCAGTATCAGAACATTTTAGTTCTAATAGCAGGGAACCAAAGGATAGCAGGTCCCACTATCATGATAAAGTTATGCCCCTTAAATTTGTGTTCTCCATCCAGACCATGTTCTGGTGAATCACTGCATTGACCTCTCTGCTGTGGCATGAGTGTAAATCCTATGAAACACTCTATGCACAAATGTTCATTCAAAGACCACTTACAGGCAACCACTATATGCCCAACGACTCTGCAGATTTTTTTTTTAAAAGATTTTTTATTTATTTATTTGACAGAGATCACAAGTAGGCAGAGAGGCAGGCAGAGAAGGGGCGAGAGCAGGCTCCCCGCGGAGCAGAGAGCCTGATGCAGGGCTCAATCCCAGGACCCTGGGGTCATGACCTGAGCCGAAGGCAGAGGCTTTCACCCACTGAGCCACCCAGGCACCCTGTCCTTGCAGATTTCAAAAAATGACAAATCAAATGAAATTAAATACTCCGTCGTCTCTTTTTAAAAACATTTTAATGAACAGATGTATGGAAATCCATCCCCAACATTGCTGCTCTGGCCAGCTCTCCAGAGGGGAGGTGGGGTGGAGAGGAGCACTGACGCAGCAATCAGGGCATTCAACAGGGTGTCCTTTGTTTCAATGAGAACATGGTTCCTGTATGGATTATTTTCTGGAATGCACTAAATGCTGCAGGATTTCCCTTTCCAGAGTGGAAATCCTGTATGGAACAATCATCGGGATAATTGTGGCCTCTTTTGCTTGGCTTTCCCTTAGAGGTGAGATTGGAGCAGAGACTCATTGGTCCATTTTATCTAGTTTTGTTGGATTCCACTAGAGCATATAAAATTCTTGTTTCTGAGGAACATTTTCTCTTCTCTGTTGTGCAGTTTAGGAATACAGAAGAGGATGGTGGTTGGGCATAGCCTTTAAAAAAACAACTCATTATGGCTAATTTCAAACATACTCTAAAGGAGATAGACTAGAACAATAAACCTGAATGCACCAGTAATGTAGCCGCAACAATGACAAACTCTTGCATGCTCTGGTTTCGTTTATGCCTTCTGCTTTTCCTTCCCCACACTGGAATACACTGAACCAAATGCCAGCTATGATATCATTTCATCCACAAAGACTGCAGTCTATATCTCTAAGAGAGAAAGACCCTACAACAATTATCGTGAAACCATGACCGCATCTTGATCACCCACAATTTTAAACATCATTTATTGTCTAGTCAAGGTTCAAGTTGCCTTGATTTGTCTCATAGTTTTTTAAAAAGTTGGTTTGGTTGAGAATCCAAAAAATGCCAGTGTGGCGTATGTGCATTTGTTGATGTGCACTGACTTGCTGTGAAGTTCTAGGTTCTCCTCTTCCTTCTTTTTTCTTGGAATGTATTTAAGAAAACAGGTTATTTTTTTCTGTCCAGTCTCTGGTTTTGGTTATGGCATTCCCCTGGTGGTGTTACCATGTTCCCCAGGGCTTCATATTCCTGAAATATTAGATTTAGATGCTCGATCTGATTCAGGTTTGATATTTTGGCGAGGTCACTTTATATAAAGACGGCGTTGAATCTTCCATCAGGAGGCATGTCCTGTTCAGTTCTCCCCTGCGATGGTGGCTGCGGATAGCCAAAACCTAGATCTTATTTCAATCGAGATTTGCCAAATGGTGGTATTCTAATTCTATTATTCCTTGAGTGTGAGGGTACAGCTCACACAGGAAAGACAGATTCAAGTTTTGACTCATTTTAGAATCATTGGTTTACTAATATCTTTCAATGAGGACCGGTGACTTGACTTTAAAAATTTCATTATTGGGATGCCTGGGTGGCTCAGTAGGTTAAGCATCTGCCTTCAGCTCAGGTCATGATCTCAGGGTCCTGGGATCAAGTCCTATGTCAGGCTCCTTGCTCAGTAGAGAGACTGCCTCTCCCTCTGTCTGCCACTCTCCCTGCTTGGGAGTGTGCTCTCTCTCTCTCTCTGACAAATAAATAAAATCTTAAAAAAAAACACAATAAAAAAATAAAAGTTCCATTATGAACTCATGACTTTCTAATTATTTAATATATTTATATATTTATTTAATCCACTATTGGTATTAGTACTCAAATTGTCCCATCATTGGCTATTTGGAGCTGTTTCAAATTGGTTCTTGAGTCTTGGACATAAGCTTTTTAACTGCTTTTGGGAAAAGGGCACAGACCCTTACCAGAACTTTCACTCCTGGATCAGTGGTATCCAAACTTCTTTGATTATGAACTCCCATTAGAAAACATTTTCAAGCATGAATCCCCTCTATATGCTTATTTATAAATTACACACACATCCTAGGAGTTAATATGTTAGATACATAACAAAACTCCTCCAAATGGAAATCTTGGATGATAAGAAAGCTGAGATAAACAATGTTTAAAAATGATAGTCACCTAGGAGATCATTAGTCATAGCTCTCTTAGCCAACCCAACAGGGAGGCTGGAGGGGGAAGAATCTCGGCCATGGCAGAGCTCCACGTTTGCCGGCTGAGGAGCCAGGAATCCTAGAAGAGACCAGGCTGCTGGCCTCCAGCACCGCAGCCTGGAGAGCTCAAGCCCTGTTTCCTGCCAAGCACTTGGCCATGAGCAGGGCGGAGATGCCAACAGTGTCCTGGCAGCCCAAGCTCTTTCACCATCCAGCAATCTGGCAAGCAGGCCTTGTCGGGCCAATGTTCAGCAAGGGGGCAGGCAGGCTAGCTCCACAGATACAGAAGTAGAATCATGTCTGCTTTCTTTCTAGGAAGGAGAGGTCTGAAGCTGCAAAAGTTGAACTCCCTTTAACAAGGGAATCAGCTTCAATTTAAAAAAACTGATAAAGCAAATAACTGTAAAAAGACGTTTTCAGAGCACCTGAGTGGCTCAGTTGGTTAAGCGTCTGCCTTTGGCTCAGGTCATGATCCCAGGGTCCTGGAATCGAGTCCCACATTGAGTTCCTTGCTCAGCTTCTCCCTCTCCTTTCCCCCTTGTTTATGCTCTCTCTCTCTCTCTCTCTCTCACTGTTGAATAAATAAAATCTTTTTTTTTTTAAAAGACCTTTTCATTGGCTCTCTGTGCCAATAAAACCAAAGGATGAATATTAATGACTCAGGCTGCTACACCAGTGACTCGGTTTAGTAACCTGTTTGAGACCAGCTCTGAAGTAGAGATTTGGCTCCATCCTAAGTAGCAGGTTCCCTCAGCTATGTTTATGATATTCAGTTTAAGTTGTGAGGACCCCTTACTGCCAAATTGTTTTGATACCCATCTAAATGGCAGAACTTTGTGCTTGTCAATAACTCTGAAAGGTGGCTGGAAACTTATGGAACACCTAAAAGTAAGGCAGGTGTTGGAAGTAATGATGGTTTATGTCAAGACCTGTCCTTAATCTCCTCAAAGTATCTGAACATAAAATCAGCTCCAAATTTTCCAACAAAAAAACCCCATCTTTTATTCTCCAAAACAATAAAAAAAAATCAGAATAGCACTTGGCTTTTGAAGTGATGGCTACTATACCCGCTCTCTTGTGAAAAGCTCAAAAGCAAATTTGAATAAAATAAAATGTGCTCTTCTGACAGTTTCTAAACTTAAATATAGGATTTTGCTCATAATTTGCAATTGTAGCAAGAAAGTTAAGAGGAAGAAGACCTCAGAGAGTAAGATAATCTTCAAGAGGAAGTAGAAATTTCTGAATGGTTCATCATCTGAGATCATTCCTGTGAGTTAAGGATTGCTGATCCTAGGAGAATATAAATATGCCTGGAGAGCGGGACATCGTGTTGCTAATATTTGTGTATAAGTCGTGTTTATCTACTGATCGATGGGACCCAGGCAGAGACGCTGAAACTTTTAAGTGAGTCTTTTCAAAAGAATGGGAAAATTTCTCGCCTACTGACTTCTTTTCTTTTTCCCCCCCTAATAATTATTTTTTTAGCATCTTAATTTTTTTTCATATTCCAAGGTTCACTGTTCATGCACCACACCCAGTGCTCCATGCAATATGTGCCCTCCTTAATACCCACCACCCACCCATCCACCCAACCCCTCCCCTTCATAACCCTCAGTTTGTTTCCCAAAATCCATAGTCTCTCATTTTTTGTCTCCCCCCGCCAATTTCCCCCCACTTACTTTTCCTTTCCTTCTCCAAATGTCCTCTGTGTTATTCCTTATGCTCCACAAGTAAGTGAAACCATATAATTGACAATTGACTCTCTCTGCTTGCCTTATTTTGCTCCTACTGACTTATTTTCTATATGAGCACTTAAGCCCTATTTTTGTAACCCCAAACACTCTTATTGAAAAATAAAATATGACCAGTTTTAGGATCCATACAAGACATCATCCAAAAGTTCAGTTCACAAATCTGGGGCAGAGGGGAAGGCCCAGACTGAAACCTAAAGAGCCTTTATTCCATCCCAACCACCTTCACCTGAAGGAGGCTTGGCTAGCCCCTCCGTTGTGTGATATTAACCCACCCCTCTCACTGCTTCGTTTATAAAGTGTCTTGGGATTCTAAATGATTTTTCTACAAATGCTCAGCATCACCAATTTATTTTAAAAGAGAGAGAGAGAGAGACAAATAGATTACATCATCATGGAAAAATCTTCCTTTCCTTTTGACTTCTCAACTGGATTAAGTGCTTAGAGGCCCCAAGGCAGGTGTTGAAAAGACAACAGTGCTTTTTTATGTAAACAAGTTAAAAAACTTCCAAACTATATTAAAATACTTGTAGGGAGTCCAGCAAAGGATTTCTATTTCCCATGATGACTACTTCAATTTCAAAATTTTTTTTTTCAGATATTGAATACGAACTTTTTCAGAAAAGAGGTTAGCAGGTGCTTCTCTTTTGCTGATCAGCCCATGCCAGCCTCTTCCCCTCTGCAGACCCCATCCACATATTTTCATCACAAAAGACAATTTGCTCCAGCAAGCTGGCTCAGGTTCAAGATTGCAGTTTCTTGGGAACAGGCTTACAAGTTAATAAACAGGTTTTTATTAAGCATTTGCTAATGCCCAGCACCTTGCTAAGTCCTGCAGGTAACTCCAAGACCTATGAGCGCTGAGATGGTATGACATTCAGGGAGTTTATAATCTAGTAGAGTAAGACCACTTATGTGTTAAAAAAAAAAAAATGAGGCAACAACCAAATATCAGTTGTTGGGCACGGTGTATCTGGAATTGAGGGTCTGGGAGGCCCTTTGAAAGGAAGTTGGACTTGTGGGTTGTGTTTTTATTATTTACATTTTATTGTCTATTTTAAGTAAATAATGTATTCCCAAGGTCCAAAATTGCAAAGAGTTCCTTTTCTCCCCTGCCCTTTGACTGCAACTTCCCTTCTCGGGGCAATCAACCTGAGTAGCTTTTGCCTATTTTTTCCAAGCTATTTTATGTATATATGTAAGTAAATATGATAAATCTTTCCTCCCCTTCAGCGTTACAAAAGGTAGCTACTCTGTGCCTTGAAGCACAGAGTGGTGGTATGGTAGAGTTATTAAAAGCTGAGGCTCTGGAACCTTGACTCTGTCCAGTCTTGACTCTGTCCATTTTTACCAGAGTGACCTTGGGCAAAAGTCACGGAGGCTGCTTCCTGATCTCTGCAAGGAGGCAAACAGGGGTGCCTGCCTCTTATGGTTGTTGTGAGGATGAAACAAGCTGATGTCTATTAAATGCTTAGAGTAGGGCCCAGCATGTAGAAAGCACTCAAATATATGTTAGATTTTGCTATTTTCACTGAATATATCTTAAAAATCGTTCCATAGCAGCACAAATAGAAGAATTTATTTGTTTACAAATGCTTAGTATTTCCTTGAGGGACATGCTATCTTGTGCTTGGCCTTATGTAATGAAGACTGTTTAGAAAATTAGGAAAACATGGGGCACCTGGGTGGCTCAGTGGGTTAAGCCGCTGCCTTTGGCTCCGGTCAGGGTCTCAGGGTCCTGGGATGGAGTCCTGCATCCAGCTCTCTGCTCAGCAGGGAGCCTGCGTCCCTCTCTCTCTCTCTGCCTGCCTCTGTATCTACTTGTGATCTCTCTCTGTCAAATAAATAAATAAAATCTTTTAAAAAAAATTAGGAAAACAGTGTCCTAGGGTTTTTAACTAATAGAAGAGGTAAAATTTTTTGAATGTCCAAATTACAGTTGAGTACATGTGCAAATATAGCCTAATACCAAAATCATCATTTACATTTAGTTCTTACTTTGTGCTTTTTCCTTCCTTGCTCCCATATCCAAACTACATATTATATAGTAGTTTTATCAATACATATTGATAGGGGAGGGAAAATCTTTCTTCCACCTTCTGTGTTTTCAGCTGGGTTAATGTAACAAAGAATAATTAAAACAAAGTAATCTAAGTTTGTTAGCATGTATATCTTATGTATGCATGAGAGAAACTCAGAAAAAGAGAAACTACATAAAAAGGGGGGCTTATACACCTGCTTATGTAGTATCTTCCATGCAGAACAATAAATGTGTGAAGAAATGACAGGACAAAGGAGAGCTATGTTAGCCTTCCAAGGGAGACAAACCGAGGGAAGGAAATACAGGGGCAGAAGCTGATGAAATTGATTTGTTGGCAGATTTCTCTGGTGCTGTCTCTGGGCTGATGAGAGTCTGTAGTCACCTCCAAGAAAAGGGAATTCATATCCTGCCTTTAGGCAGAAAAGTTGGAAGGTAGAGAGTTTGCCCATGTTTGCTGCTGCTTTATTGCCTCCAGCTCAACATAAAAGCTCAAAGAGGCGTATTTTCGGGTGACATACTCTGGTTTCCTCCTTTGTTACTCAGTTGGGGAACTTTTTTCTTTCAATTGTTTTGTTGAGTTGTTTAATATTAATTATTGAATGAAACGTTTTTTTTTTCTTAAGTAAGTGTTGGAAAAGAGCTTGATTGGTGTGTGTGTTGGGTGCTGTTCAAGGTGGAACACATTCCTAGTGCATGGCAGGAACATCGCCATATTTCCCTTACACCAGCAGTTCTCAAACTATTTTTGGTCTCAGGGTCCACACATACTGAGTGACTCAAAAAACTTTTGTTTAAATGGGTATATACATCAATATTTACTGTGCAAGAAATTCAAACAAGAGAATTTTAAAAAATATTTATCAGTTTGGGGCATCTGGGTGGCTCTGTTGATTAAGAGTTCACCTCTTGATTTTGGCTCAAATCATGATCTCAGGGTTGAGAGATCAAGCCTTGCACCAAGCTTTGCACTAGACATGAAACCTGTTTAAGACTTTGTCTCTTCCTCTCCCTCTGCCACTCAGTCTCTCTCTCTCAAAAAAAAAAAAAAAAAGTTAAAAAATATTAATTCGTTCAAAAACAACAGTTTACATGTTAATGAAGTAAGATAGTTTTTATTGTATTATGTTAGTCACCATACAGTACATCATTAATTTTTGATGTAGTGTTCCATGATTCATTGCGCAGAATACCCAGTGCTCCATGCAATCCGTGCCCTCCTTAATACCCATCACCAGGCTACCCCATCCCGCCCCCCACCTGGTAAAACTCTTTGTTTCCTGGAGTCCATAGTGTCTCGTGGTTCATCTCCCACTCTGATTTCTCCCCCAATGTAAGTAAGATATGTTTATGAATAATATCTTTTCAAAAAATTTAGTTTGAAGAATGGCATTGTTTCCATTTTTGTCAAACTCTGGAGTGTCTGGCTTAAAAGAAGACAGCTGGATTCTCCTATCTGCTTCTTATTCCATCTGGTGTGACATCATGTCATGTAGTTCTGGCAATTTCCACTATACAGTCATGAGTGTATGAGAGTGAAGCAAGCAAATAACTTCTTTGTGTTGTTATGAAAATTGTTTTCACTTCAAGGACCTTAATGGAAGGGTTTTTTTGGCCCCAAATCTCTTCTCTGGGGCAGACTTTGAGCCCATGTCTTATAGGACCACATGTAAGTCGTAGCATACCACTAAAAATCTATCCTGTTTTACAAGAGTACCTTTGAAAGAGAGTCAACAACTGTCCCAGTTTAATAAAATATTTACCAGATAAAGCAGCTGGAGCCTCAGAAATGTTAGGCTGGAAATAATGGATATGAGGCCAGAGGAAAAAAGGAATGTTTATATGTATAGTTAACAGTTATTCCCAAAGCCTTAAAGAATGTATCTAACACCGGATTTAAAAAATCTTTACTATGGCCAGAATACTCTGAAAATTGACCACTGAAACACCCTGGAGTTGCTCTAGCAATCAAGGGAACAGTCCCCTGACCACATTTTTCTTGAATGGCAACAGAGTTTCCACTGTTTTCCTAGACAACAACAGTTAGTCATTAAGGGCTCTTCTAGGGCAGAATGTGGTCTCACAGTCCTGCCCAAACCAGTGGTTTAATTTAAAGTAATTACATAGTGGAAACCCAGTATTGTGTTTAAATGATACTGCTCCTAGCCACAGAATTGGGGAATTGGTGGTGATTGCACCTCCAGGAAAGGTCTAACTTCGGTTAATGTATAAATTACATAAAGCTTATTTGAGGAACAAAACAGTCAGTAGGTTTTTGTTGAGCGTTGGTTCTTGAGGTTAATTGCATACTTTCTCAGTGAGGCAAAAAAATAAAATATATTAAAAACCAGAGCAAATTCCTCATGGCAGAATCCCTCCTTTTCCAGCCTCCAGGAGTTCTTTCAGATTGTTTCTATTTCTATTCAGTCCTGTGTAATTTTACCCTGTCAGTGTCATACAGAAGATATGTGATTGATAGGTATCCATGCTCGTCCTGGGCATTACTGGAACTGGTAGTGCAGTCCTTTGCAACTAAAGAATGGGGGGCGGGGTGGGGGAAGGGAGAAGGTAAAGGAGTCTGCTTTCCAAACCTAGGACAAAGTAACAATAAGCATTGTGGGGATCAAATAAATAAACACATGCAAAAGAAACCTACAAAATTCTAAATTGTTTCATCATCCACAGATGTTTATTGAAGCCCCACTACGGGTTCTGCCAAGCAGTTATCGAAGTGTTCTGTGCTTGGCAAGGTGCAGTGTGTGTCAAGGTATGAAGTACCTTTCAACTCTGGATTTTATACTCTAGTTGGAGAGATAAGCACACAGGTAATATTAGCTCAGATCAGAAGTGTGGGGGAACATTTCACAAAGGCTGAGAGATCCCTTCTGCTACAGACTAACTGACTACAATTCCTCAAAACTCTTGTGTTGAAACCGAATTCCCGGTGTGATGGTATTTGGAGGTGGGCCTCTGGAAGGTGATTAGGTCATGAGGGTGGAAACCTTATGAATGGGCTTAATACCCTTTGAAAAGGGACCCAAAAGAACTCCCTAGCCCCTTCTGCTGTGTGAGGGCACAGTGAAAAAAAAATGGCTTTCTGGGGACCAGGAAGCACGTTCTCACCAGACACAGAATCTGCCTGTCAGCACCTTGATCTTGAACTTCCCAGCTTCCGGATGCATGAGAAATAAATTTTTGCTTGTTAGCCACCCAGTCTATGGTATTCTGTTGGTGCGGCCTAAATGTACTAAGACAACTTTTGTCTGGAATTGCCCCAGAAAGTTTTGTGGCTATGGTGTGATGTGAGTACTCAAGGTCTGGAAGAATATGGTCTGTATGATCTTATTAACGCCAATATTATCATGTATTATTTTCTGGCCTGAAACGAGGTTTGTGGTTATAGTAAATGTTTAAAGTACCTGGTAGAAACTTCTTTACTCTTTTCCCACCAAAATTTAAAGAAGAAGAGAACCACAAAATTTCCACTGCTAAATTTTTTAATGAGTTAACTGTAAATGATTCAAAAACCTAAGGATTTTATTTCCCTTAAAATACACAAAGATCCCTGACCAATGGGAAAACATGAGGTCCCAGTGCAGCTTGCTGTTTGCCAGAGGAGGCATGTGTGGGCAGAGAGTGAATTGGGGGTGGGGGTGGGGGTCATTTGACCAGTATCCTGGCATGGCTTTCTCTCTGCCACATGTTGAGCCAATTGCTGTCAAGGACACTTTTTGTTAGTGAGTCAACTGATAGTTCTTCCTATTTTGTTTGGTTAAACATAATTCTCAGGAAAGAAACTGTACATTATTTTTTAAAGATTTATTTATTTAGTTGAGAGAGAGAGAAAGCAGGGGGAGGGGCAGAGAGAGGGGGAGAGAGGGAATCTCAAGGAGACTCCCCGCTGAGCCTGACATGGGGCTCCATCCCATGACCCTGAGGTCATGACCTGAGCCCAAATCAAGAGCTAGACGCTTAACTGACTGAGCCACCCTGGCGCCCCAAGAAACTGGACATTATTAATTATATATTTCCCAGAAAAATTTAATGGACTCGATTCTGTTTTAGGTATTGTGCAGTGAAGAATCTAGCCTTTATACTCCCAAAGGAGGTGTGGCCTTTGTCCTCAGCCTCCTGATAGGAGTGTTTTTGTTTGCCTGAGGGCTCTGCCCCAGACAGAGAGTCACAACTTGATAGGGGTTGGGGAGTTGAGCCTTGTGATATCAGGTGAACTCCCGAGGGGCTAGAACCCAAGATCTGCCACTGGATGGGACCCTAATAGAAACTCTAGACCCCAAGGCTTGGGGTGGCAAGACTTGGTTGGCAATACTCACTACATATTTTGTCATATCAATGCCAAGAAAGTGGCAATGTCATGGGTTCATGGGGAGTTCATTTTGTACTCAATCTTGACTTCTGCCCTGGGTACTTCTTCCCTTAACTGATTCCAATCAGTATCCATCAGTTGTGTTATAGCCTGACCGGAGCATAACAGCTTTCAGTAAGTTGTGTGAGTTTAGCAAATGATCAAACACAAGGGTAGTTATGGGTACTAGGTGCCCCTGAACTTGCAACTGGTGTCAGAAGTGAGGGTAGCCTTGTGTGCACACTGTTCTAACTTCTCAGTTGGCTAAACTCTCACAGGTATAAAGGCACATTAGTACGTCCTGCAAAACTCCCTGAGTTCAGCTTTACTGCCTGAAGGCTGTCCATCCTGGCCTATCCTAATAAAGTACAGGCTAGGATGTTTCTCCCAACATTTGGGTCAGGAGAAATCACATTAAAATGAAGATTAAGGACAGTTTGGGAAAAGAGGACACATACATACATAGAGATTTCCGTTGGGCTTTTGGCTTTCAGCTCAGAGGGGGAGGTGAGGATGCAGTTGTCTTTGGTCATCCTGATTCTGGGCTCATCTGACACCAGCTGCCTCCACCCTGCCACCCCAGGTCACCCCAACAGGATCAAAGTCGTGTACTTGAGGTGACCATGGGAAAGTCCGTGCCTATCTGGCCTGGCTCCCAAGATCAGGAGTCTGATCTTGTCTGAGCCTGAGTCTGTCTCCCAAAAAGGTTGGTGATGATATCACCAAGACAACCGGTGATTGGGAGGGTCTGAGGATAACAGTGAAAATGACCTTTCCAAACAGACAGGCCCTGATTGAAGTGATACCTTCTCACTCTGCCTGATTATGAGAGTCCTCAAGGAACTGCCAAGAGACAGGGAGAAGCAGAAAAATATTCAGCACAGGGGAAATACCACTTTTGATGGTATTGTCAACGTTGCCTGACAGATGCAGCACTGATCTTTAGCCAGAGAACTCTCTGGAACCATTAAAAAGATCCTGGGGACTGCCTAATCTGTGGGCTGCCACACTGATGGCTGATAACCTCAACACTGGTGCCGTGGAATGCCCCACTAGTTAAGAACGACAAAGGAAAATAGTTCAGTAAAGGATCTTTGATGACCCCCCAAAAGATGCCCATTGAAGTATTTATCACAAGAGTGAATAGAGAACTGATTATATAAATTATGATATTCCACACAGTGGATACTATTTCAAAAATTAGATGTATATGTACTAATATGAAAAGATCTCCACTATCACTTATTAAACTATAAGATCAAGGAGCAAAGAATTTGCTTTTTTTAACCTCAGTAAATAACCCTGAGGCAAAGGGGTAAATACTGTAATGATGAAAGAAGTGAACAAGTTTAAAGAGTTTTCTTTCCTTATTTGGGCATGAGGACGGACTTCTTTGGGGACCTGAAAGATGAAATGGGAGGAGGAAAAGCCAGTCCAAAGTGTGTTAAAGAAGGCAGTGGTGGTTCACTCTCTCTGGGGAACCCTTGTGGAAATACATAAAACAACCTCAGAATTGTTAGCCTGAGAGGAGGGGAGCACGTATCTGGTGCATGCCCCCACAAGTGCCCTCTTGGCTAAGGTTTGCCCCAGGGGTGTTAAGTCCCTGGCACTTGAGACTTGTGGCCACAAAAGAATGTCTGGGCCGCTTCCTCAGCATCTTTCAAAATGGCGGCAGAGCTCCAGAGCAGGGAAGAGTCCTCGGGTTCAGCCGAGGCGTGCTGTCAGGTAAGGCCTGCACAGGCCTAGTTGTTGCAGTAATGGGCAGGGCAACCGTGAGCTGAGAGGATGTCAGACACAACACAAAGATGTTTGACATGACATGGGATTTGGATGTTAATCCCAATGCTGGGCTTCCTAGATGACCTAGAATTTCTGGATTCTCATGTGCAATTATGACCTGAGGACCACCCAACCTCGGGACTGAGATCGCTGGACCAACTGGAGGTCCCCACTGGGCTAAGTCCCCTGCTTTCAGTATTTCTCCCTGCTTCTTTGACAGCCTCCTCTCTCCATCCATGGATGGTAAATGTTCCCTCCCTATCACTGTTGTTGATCATGCTCCTCTCTCTGCTCTCTCAAGCTCTCTCTAAGGAAGCCTAGGCCTGGTGCTGGGCAGGCGGAGACCCATATTCTACTTGCTGAGATCTACCACCCCCCAGGCACAGATATCCTTCCACATACCCCCAGAGACCCTGACTATACAACACTATGTAGAATTTTCTTGCCTCTGAAATCCTTTTTATTGCCCTACCACTGAGTCTGTGTTTAAATTTACATGGTCATGAATTTAGGTGATATTTGGGAGGGTGGGGGACATCTTGTTTCCTCAGCTGGAGTTAGTTCCTTGAGGACAAGAGCCATAAATTGTATTTTTTTGTACCTCTCAATACCTAGTAAAGGAATTATAGGTAACAGATGTTCAATAAATTTGTGGTTGATGCAATCTGCAGTCCCCATTCTGCAAAGACCCAAGAACAGCTAATTTCAAAGCAAATGAATGAAAGCAACAGTACACCCATAGTTCATGTGTAACAAAGGGACTAAATCTGCTTGTCCTCATTAAGGCAATGAATAGATGATGAGCCAGCTTGGGTAAGCAAATTCTGTTATTGACCTAAAGTTCATTTTCACAGGGACATTTCTGGTAAAGCCCTGAGCTTAGGACTGCCAAGATATGAATGCGCATTAGCCAGGAGAGAACTTAACAATAAAACTGAAAGGGGGAAAATGTGCCTTAGAACAAAGAATGCAATGTGCTTGCTTTAGGAAGTAAAACTCAAGCCACTACTTATAGACTAATCAGTACTTCCCCCATCCCAACCTTAATGTTCAGGTTAGCCTCTCAGATGGGGAGATGCAAGAGGTCAAAATTTCCAGTTCTTCTCCCATTCCTGATCACTGTTTTGAATGTAGATGACCTCATGACTTGCTTTGGCCAATAAAATGTTAGTAGGAAGGGATGCAGGTTACTCCCACGCAGAAGTATTAGGAACCTGTGGCCGATTCTGCAGGCTATCTTCCCTCGCTGCCACAATCTGGGGGCACGTATTCAGACAGAGATGCAACAAAACTGAACCAGGAAGATGGAGTGCATTGACTCAAACTACACTTGCTGAGTACCAGCTATGGACCAAGCACTGTGAGATGTCGGGAATATGCTCGCCCATAAGGCAGGCTCTACGCTCCTGAACTTTGTCTGCAGGGCAGACATCTATTTTTAACTTCCATAAATCAGTATTTAATTCTGGCTGTGACTCATGACGAAGAGAGATAGAACATGTCAAGAGAGCACATAACATGAACAACCCAAGGTCTGAGATTTGATGGGAGGATTGACTTAAGAACACATAGGAGTCATCAGTTAAAGAATGTTCCAGGCTGAGAATGGAGAAGGGCATAATCAATCTGAAAAAGGAAAGGTAAGCATGGCTGGACAAGAAAAAGTAGGAGAATGGTCCACCGGGCTTGTGAAACACAGAGAAACCACACTGGACGGGCCTTGTGGGCTTCATTAAAGATCTCAATATTTTGTTTTAAATTTATTTGGGTTTTCTTGAAACAAAGAGTGGTCATGCATCACCCTTCTATAATTCTTCTCTTTATCCCAGCAACCCTTGTGGAATGGCACTGAGCTCCTCCTTGTTGGGAGGCACTGAACCAAGTTGAGAGATTGAGCAGGTCCCCCCGTCATAGGTTTGCCCAGTGGTGTCTCCCACTCCTTCAGAAGTTACTGTCGCCTCTTGCCATTGGAGGTATCCAGCCTGATCCAGGATCATCTCTGGCTAGATTGGTAGAAAGGCATTTGTTACGGGTGTTAAATGGCTTATGGAATCATGGAGAAATGGATTCTACACTGTGTTTCCAGGAAGAACCCAGAGCCACCCCACAGAAATGGCCCAGCAAGAACATTGCTGCCTGGGCGACGTTAAGGATGCTGCCTGTGGGGTGCATGGGTGGCTCAGTGGGTTAAGCCTCTGCCTTTGGCTCAGGTCATGATCTCAGAGTCCTGGGATCGAGCCCCACATTGGACTCTCTGCTCAGCAGGGATCCTGCTTCCCCACCTCCACCCCATGCCCCCCCCCCCCCCGCCCGCCTGCCTTTCTGCCTAGTTGTGATCTCTGTCAAATAAATAAATAAAATCTTAAAAAAAAAAAAAAGATGCTGCCTGTGAAACTGGAAGCAGCTGTCACAGCTGCTGGCTTGAGACCACATACATCAGGAAATTGGGTGTCACGTGACCTGCCCCATCCCCAAATACCCTGCTTACAGATTCAAGGCTTGCACAAATGTGAGGGCTCAGCCAGACTTATATCACATCCAGAACCTAGCTTTAGGGGAGGCTGGGAAAAGTCCTTAAATTTGTAGTCTCAGGGTGCCTGGGTGACTCCGTTGGTTAAGTGTCTGACTCTTGGTTTCAGCTCAGGTCATGATCTCAGTGTCATGAGATCCAGCCCAGAGTGGGACTCCACGATCAGCATGGAGTCGGCGTGAGACACTCTCCCTTCCTCAGTCCCTCCCCCAGCTTGCACAACTCTCTTTCTAAGAGAAATGAATAGATAAATAAATCTTTTTTTAAAAAGAAAGAAAAAAGCTTGTAGTCTCTGCAATATGGAAAAGCTGCTGGAAGAGGGTTGAAGGAGATTTTGAACGTGCAAGTCATGGTGCTCATCACACCACGTCTCAGAGGAGCCAAATTTAAATGAGAGCCCTGCTTTCGAAAGCCTTCCAGCTCTCACTTCAGCTTTCGCAAACCCTATACTTATCTGTATTTATTTTATACAGAATCGAATCTCGGGCCACAAGTTTATGTTTCTTTGGTTTCTTCTGCGATATCTTTTTCTTCTGTGTGAGCTCCTTTTCTGGTTTGGGAAAAACCTTCTCTTTTTCAGTAAGGATCGTCATCTCAGCATGGCAGGGAGAGCTCATGCATGGGTTCATCTGACCAGGAGCCCCATAAGTTCTATGCTGCATCTTGGGGGCTTTATAGCACTTGGATGTGCTCAGTGACCAGAGAATCTGCCTCTAAACCCTTAAGTTCAGCATTACGCTCTGCATTTTTAAGCACGTGCAGTAAAAATCCAGCACTGCTTTTGAGCCCTCAAGCCTGTGCCCACTCCCACTGTTTGGCCTGGACACACCTGCCAGCAATGGAACGGCACACGTGGCTTCTGCAAAGTGACATCTTTCAGATACCTGGTGGCTTCTCAGATATGCATGCCCTTGATGGCCTGGGCAGTTTCGTGTGAGTTCTTAAAGTGAGCACGAAGATTTGAACCTCTTGATTTGCATGATTTTGTAGGGTTTTCTGGGTCAAGTGACTGGCAAACCATTTTCAGAGATCACCTGAGGCCACTTAGGGGAAGCTGAAAACCCTGTATGCATGTAGTGCTGCATTTCTTTTCTCTGGTCTTTTCTCTGCCAAGAGCAAAACCACCGTCTTTCTCCATTTCTTCTGCACTTCATCAAAGCATGTTCCCTTCTGTTTATCTGTTCTCTATGTTAGGAACGTTAGAAGCTCTATAAGGACAAGTTCATCAAAGGTGAGCTTTGTCAGAACTCAGCGCTGTGTAATGTACGTACACATGCTTATCATACAAATGTTTGTCTCATTGAGTTCCTCTGTAAGGCAGTCGCTCCAGACTGCTTTGAGGAGGTTTAAAAGGGAGCATAAGGAATGCAGCTGGGAGGAGCTACGTTGAGCATCTAGCTTAAGGACCAGAGAGGAGTAGATGTTTCAAACCTCCCTGGACCTGTATTATTTTCTGTGACTAATTGAACAGCTAATTACAGCTCTCTAATTATCTTTGGACTTTCTTTACCTTAAGCTGATTTCACGATCAGGATTTGTCTGGATAGACCTCTGAGGCTTGGGATTTTGTCTGAGTTTTAATGTTTTCCTGGTGCAGGGCACAGGGGAACTCCCAGACTGTTGTCCAAAGTGATTGTGCACCCCCTCAAAAACAAAACAAAACAAAATAAACCCAAACAAAAACAAAAAAAGCAAAGTGCCATTTTGCCAGTTTGGCCATTTTCAGTTTCCACCAGCAGTACACGGAGTGTTTTCAATTCTCCACATTGTTATTATCTGACTTTTTTATTCTAACCATCCTACTGGATATGAAGTGGTATCTCATCCTAGTGTAGATTTGCATTTCCCTGGTAACTAATGATGCTGAGTGTCTTTTCATGAGCTTATTGGCCGTCTGTCTGTTTGCTTTGGAAAAACGTATATTCATATCATTTGCCCATTTTAAGTTATGAGTTGGATTAGTCTTTTAGTATTGAGTTGTAACAGTTCTTTATATGTTCTAGATATAAGGATTTTTTAAAATTATTTATTTGACAGAAAGAGATTACAGGTAGGCAGAGAGAGGCAGGCAGAGAGAATGGGAAAGCAGGCTCCCTGCTGAGCAGACAGCCTGATGTGGGGCTCTATCCCAGGACCCTGAGATCATGACCTGAGCCAAAGGCAGAGGCTTAACCCACTGAGCCACCCAAGCGCCCCTAGATGCAAGTTTCTTATCAGATAAATGATTTATAAATATTTTCTCCCATTCTGTGAGTTTTTTCAATTTTCCTGATAATGTCCCCCAAGGCCCAAAAGTTTTAAATTTTGATAAACACCAATTGATCTATTTCTTCTCTTTGTTGCTTTTGTTACTTGTCTTTTTGGTATCATATCTAAGAACTGGCAAGTCAAAAGTCACAAAGATTTACTCCTATGTTACCCTTTAAGAATTTTATAGTTTTGGCTCTTACATTTTTTAAAGATTTTATCCTTTTTAAAAAATATTTTATTTATTGGACAGAGATCACAAGTAGGCAGAGAGGCAGGCAGAGAGAGGGTGGCGGAAGCAGGCTCCCCACTGAGCAGAGAGCCCGATGCTGGGCCCCATCCCAGGACCCTGAGATCACAACCTGAGCGGAAGGCAGAGGCCTAACCCAGGCGCCCCTAAAGATTTTATTCTTAAGTAATCTCAAACCCAACCTGGGTCTCAAATTTTAAAACCCAAGATCAAGAGTCACATGCTCTACCAACTGAGCCAGCCATGGGCCCCACCTCTTACATTTTAGGTCTTTGACAGGGATGGAACTAGAGGGCATTATGCTAAGTAAAACAAGTCAATCAGAGAAAGATAATTATTATATGATCTCACTCATGTGGAATTTAAGAAACAAAACAGAGGCACATAGGGGAAGGGAGGGAAAAAAAAGAACAAGATGAAATCAGGGAGGGAGACAAACCATAAAAAAACACTTAATCATAAGAAACAAACTGAGGGTTGCTGGAGGGGAGGTGGTTGGGGAGATGGGGTAAATGGGGCATTAAGGAGGTCACGTGATATAACAAGCACTGGGTGTTATATATAACTGGTGAATCACTGAAGTCTACTTCTGAAACTAATAATACACTGTATGTTAATTAATTGGATTTAAATAAAGTTTTATGGACCATTTACTTATACCACACACAAAAATAGACTCAAAATGGATGAAAGACCTCAATGTGAGAAAGGAATCCATCAAAATCCTTGAGGAGAACACTGGCAGTGACCTCTTCAACCTCAGCCACAGCAACTTCTTCTTAGAAACATTGCCAAAGGCAAGGGAAGCAAAGACAAAAATGAAGTCTTCGGACTTCATCAAGATTAAAGCTTTTGCACAGCAAAGGAAACAAAGGAAACAAAAGACAACTGACAGAATGGGAGAAGATATTTACAAATGACATATCAGATAAAAGGCTAGTATCCAAAATCTATAAAGAACTTATCAAACTCAACACCCAAAGAACAAATAATCCAATCAAGAAAAGGGCAGAAGACTTGAACAGACATTTCTGCAAAGAAGACATCCAAATGGCCAACAGACACATGAAAAAGTGCTCAACATCACTCAGCACCAGGGAAATACAAATCAGAACCACAGTGAGATATCACCTCACTCCAGTCAGAATGGCTAAAATTAACAAGTCAGGAAATGACAGATGTTGGCGAGGATGCAGACAAAGGGGAACCTTCCTACACTGTTGGTGGGAATGCAAGCTGGGGCAGCCACTCTGGAAAACAGCATGGAGGTTCCTCAAAAAGTTGAAAATAGAGCTACCCTATGACCCAGGAATCGCACTACTGGGTATTTACCCTAAAGATACAAATGTAGTGATCCGAAGGGGCACATGCACCCAAATGTTTATAGCAGCAATGTCCACAATGGCCAAACTATGGAAAGAACCTAGATGCCCATCAACAGATGAATGGATAAAGATTTGGCATATATACACAATGGGATACTATGCAGGCGTGGAAAACCCCCGAAATCTTGCCATTTGCAATGACATGGATGGAACGAAAGGGTATTAAGCTAAGTGAAATAAGTCAATCAGAGAAAGACAATTATCATATGATCTCTCTGATATGAGGAATTTGAGAGGCATGGCAGGTAGGGAGGGGAAAAATGAAATAAGATGGGATTGGAAAGGAGACAAACCATAAGACACTCTCAATTTCAGGAAACAAACTGAGGGTTGCTGCGGAGTTGGGGAGGGGAGGGTTAGGGTGGCTGGGTTATGGACCTTGGGGAGGGTTTGTGCTATGGTGAGTGCTGTGAATTGTGTAAGACTGATGATTCACAGACCTGTATCCCTGAAGCAAATAATAAAAAAATTTAAAAATAAAGGATATCTTGGTTGCTTCCAGGAAATAAATAAATGAATAAAATAAAGTTAAAAAAAAAAAAAACTAGTTGAACCACAAACATACAAACAAACACCCAAACCAATTTAGGTCTTTGATTTATTGAAGTTAATTTTTGTAATGATGTGAGATTACGGTCCAATATCATTCCTTTACATATGGGTACAGTTGTTCCAGAACTATTTGTTGAAAGAAGTTCTCTTTCCCATTGTATAGTCTCAGCACCATGTTGAAAATTATTTGACCATAAATAAGTGGGTTTATTTCTAGATTCTCAATTCTGTTCCATTCATCTATGTGTCTATTCTAATGCTGGTACCACACTGGCTTGATTATTGCTACTTTGTAGCAGGTTTTGAATAGTAGAAGCTTGAGTTCTCTCACTTTGTTCTTTTTTGGTTCTTTTGGGTTCCATGTGAATTTAGGATCAGCTTATCAATTTCTACAAAGAAGCCAACTGGAATTCTGATGGTGATTATGTTGAATCTGTAGGTCAATTTGGGGAATCCTATCATCTTAAGATATTAGGTCTTCTGCTCCTTGGAAATGGAATGTCTTTCCATTTATTTAGAGGTTCTTTAGTTGTTTTAAACAATGTATTGTAATTTTTAGAGTGTAGGTCTTATACTTCTTTTGTTAGATTTATTCCCAAGTATTTTATTCTTCTGATATTATTATAAATGGAATTGTTCTCTTAATTTCATTTTTGGATTGTTCATTGCTAAGTGTATAGAAATTCAATCGATTTTTGTATATTGATTGTACAACTTTGAAAAATTGTTTATTACTTCTAATAGTTTCTAATTATTGCTGCAGTTTATTTTTTTAATGTTTAGTTAACAGATAGTGTAATATTAGTTTCAGGAGTGGGATTTCATGAGTCATCACTTACCTGTAACACCCAGTGTTCATCACAAGTGCCCTCCTCAATACCCATCATCCATTTAGCTTATCCCCTCACCCCTCTCCCCTCCAACAACCCTAGTGTGTTCTGTACAGTTCAGAATCACTGCAGTTTAAAATTTGCTTTCTGTTGTACTTATTACTAATTCATGCACAGATTCTGGCAGAGCTTCAAAACTCCCTCCAATATGGCCAGATAAATCAGAAATCACTCTTGCCCCAGTTTTTTTTTTTTTAACTGAAATATCCCTCTTAAAATCTTCTGGTTTTGACTGCTAATGGCCTGGGTGACCCTAACTCTAATACCTGTCATTCTGGGATTTCCCTTTGTAAATATCTTGGGACTTTTTCCTTTTTGGATCCCATGGTTTTTTGTTTTTTGTTTTTTGTCTTGGCTAATTGCCTCATTTGGTGTGCAGTACATAATCCACTGGCCTCCTGAGAGGGAAATTTTTTTGAGACTCAATTTGTTCAAAAAGCTCTATCTCTTACCTTCCACAAGACGGGTTACTTGGGAATGTAGAATTCTACATTGGAAATAACTTTTCATAGAATTTTGAAGACACTATTCTATAGTCTTTTAGCCTTTTTTTTTTTTTAAGATTTTATTTATTTGTCAGAGAGAGAGACAGAGAGCACAAGCAGGGGGAGTGGCAGACAGAGGGAGATGCAGGCTCCCCACTGAGCAAGGAGCCCAGTGTAGGACTCCATCCCAAGACCCTGGGATCATGACCTGAGCCAAAGGGAGACTTTTTTTTTTTTCAGTGTTCCAAGATTCATTGTTTATGCACCACACCCAGTGCTCCATGCAATACGTGCCCTCCTTAATACCCACCACCAGGCTCACCCAACCCCTTACCCCACTCCCCTCCAAAACCCTCAGTCTGTTTCTCAGTGTTCACAGTTTCTCATGGTTTGTCTCCCCCTCCGATTTCCGCCAACTCATTTCTCCTCTCCTTCTCCCAATGTCCTCCATGGTATTCCTTATGCTCCACAAGTAAGTGAGACCATATAACTGACTCTCTCTGCTTGACTTATTTCACTCAGCATAATCTCCTCCAGACCCATCCATGTTGATACAAAAGTTGGATATTCATCCTTTCTGATGGAGGCATAATACTCCATTATATATATGGACCATATCTTCAAAGGCAGACGTTTAACTGACTGAGCCACCCAGGTGTCCCTATAGTCTTCTAGCTTTTAAAGTTAATGGTGAAAGTCCAATGTCAGTTTGAGTCCTGATCTTCTTTATGCATCTAAGTTTTTCCTCTGTAGCAGCTTTTAGCATCCTCTATTAGTCATTGTTTAGAAATGTCAGGAACGAGTGCTTTGATATAGGTGTTTTCTTCTTCATTCTTTTGATGACTACTTGGGAGGCTATTTCAATGTAGAAACTCACACTTTCCAGTTCTGGGAAGTTTTCTTATATAATTTCTTTGCTTTTTTTCTCTGTCTTTCTGGAGAGAATAGACTATTATTGATCATTTCACTTGCAGCTATTTCTTTTAGTTTTTTCCATAATACAGAAATCATAGTCTGTTATACTATAGTGCTATTACTTTTTCATAGGTTTCATAATTTAATATTCATAATGTCAGAGCACACAACCATTAAATACTTGGTCTTCCTTAAATATATCAATTATTCTTAGAACCACATGTAAGTGTATATTCAGTGATCAACATCAGTTAGGCCTTATCCTGATGTCACTTTCATTATTTTTGTTGCCAAAGATAAATCTTTAGATTAGGATTTCCCAGGAAGAGTTCATGGCAACAGCATTTCCTTATTCTTAAATGCTCATAGCCGTATGCCTACAGAGTTCAACTTGGCTAATTATGAAATCCTTGGTTCATTTTCTTCCTTGAATATTTTAATTATGTATCCCACTATCTGGGAAAAATAGTAAACTACTGTTGAAAAGTCTGCTGACAGTCTGATTATTTTTCCCTTACAAATGACCTCATCTGGGGTGCCTGGGTGGCTCAGTGGGGTAAAGCCTCTGCCTTTGGCTCAGATCATGATCCCAGGGTCCTGGGATTAAGCCCCGCATCGGGCTCTCTGCTCATCAGGGAGCCTGTTTCCCTTCCTCTCTCTCTGCCTGCCTCTCTACCTAATTGTGATCTCTGTCTGTTAAATAAATAAATAAAATCTTTAAACAAACAAACAAACAACAACAAAAAAAACAAATGACCTCATCTTTTTGCCTTTTCTTTCTTTCTTTTTAAAGCTCATTTGTCTTACTGGAATATGTCTTGGCATTATCCATTCCAGGTAGCTTGCCCTAGGTATGCTCTATGCCGTTTAAATATGCCAGTTTAAGTCTTTCTTCAAAAGTAGTTTCACAGGGTGCCTGGGTGGCTCATATGGTTAAGTGTCTGCCTTCGGCTTGGGTCATGATCCTGGGGTCCTGGGATTGAGTCCCACATCGGGCTCCCTGCTCAGTGGGGAGCCTGCTTCCCCCCTCCCCTTCTACTGCTCCCCCTGTTTGTCCTCTTTCTCTCTCTCAAATAAATAAATAAAATCTTAAAAAAAAAAAAGAAGTAGTTTCACGAATTAAAGGTTTTAGTATTTGCTTTGGGTTTCTTCTTCAGGGAATTCCCTTTCTTCTTCAGGGAATCCCAAACAGATGTTGGTTTGTCTTTGCCTATCATCTATTTATATCTCCACTTTCTAATTTTTTTTTGATATTGTAGGACATTTTAAATGTCCGCAAATTCTTTTGTAGTCCTCCCTTCAAGGGGTAGAACCTAGTTTCCCTTCCTTGTGTGAGGGCTGAACTTGGTGACTCACTTTTAACAGACAGAATAAGATAGAGTGCATGATGAGCGACTGGGTCACCACAGGCCTCACAGCTTTCTCCCTGCTCTCACTCACGAGTCATGTGCTCTGGCAAGCCAGCTGCCATTTTGTGAGAACACATCAAGCCAACCCTATGAAGGGGCCCGCATGGTGTACCTCAGGAGAGACAGTGGGCCAGGACTGCTTCCCTAGCTCAGAGGTTGGTCTATTGTTATTTTAGAGTTAGACATGGATGCTTGGGTGGCTCAGGTGGTGAAGCTTTTGCCTTCAGCTCAGGCCATGATCCTGGAGTCCTGAGATCGAGTCCTATATCGGGCTCCCTGCCTGGTAGAGAGTCTGCTTCTCCCTCTCCCTCTGCTGCTCTCTCTCTCTCTGTGTCAAATAAATAAATAAATAAAGTCTTTACAAAAAAAAATAGTTAAACAATATTGCCTTGTGCTTCCTCAAACTAGCTTTTCTGCCTCCTCCCCCACTTTACCTGGACCGTCTCTTGCCTTTGCCCACAATGTCTCTGTGCTGCTTCACTTAGATTCTACCCCAGCAGACTCTCCTCCGGGAGGGACTTTGTTCTGTGAAAGAGATTCCATTGGTTAGTGCTGAGGCTTAATAGGGCCCAGACAGCCCCGTATAATCTAACCTTTCTTTTGCCTTCACCCCTAGGAACCCCTTTCCAGTTCTAGCACCACTCCCCAAAAAGTTCATTTAGCTTTCAACGCTGAGTGCGGACATTTAGATTTTGGGATAAATACCTTTGGCAGTTTTGATCATGAGTTTACGGGTACTCAGTGCCACCAGAAGATCCTATCTTTGCCTGCTTTCTACTATCTCCTGCTACTTGCTGGTATCATGTGGGTCTTGCTGCTGTCAGTTAATCAGCCCTCTCCTTGTACTTGGGAATTCACAGGATACCTTATTAGTTTCATAGTAGGTCACTCTTATGCATTTGTGGTGGTGGTGGCTATTGCTGGAGGATTAGGTAGATTCAAAACAATCCCACTTTATTCTTGCACAGAAAGTATCACATTCTTAATTTCCAGAAGGTCTTCTGTTCTCTGGATTTTCCCTTTCTTACATCTGGTTCTTGGTTTATGGACCCTCCATCAACACTTCACTCTCTAAGTACAATAGTGAGTTTTAAAAAATCTTTTATTCTCCCTACATTGTCCTTATTCTCTCCAAGTTCCCCCCCCCTTTTTTTTTAAAGATTTTATTTATTTATTTATTTATTTATTTATTTTTTTTTTTTTTAAAGATTTTATTTATTTATTTGACAGGCAGAGATCACAAGTAAGCCGAGAAGCAGGCAGAGAGAGGAGGAAGCAGGCTCCCCGCCGAGCAGAAAGCCCGACGCGGGGCTCGATCCCAGGACCCTGGGATCACGACCCGAGCCGAAGGCAGAGGCCCAACCCACTGAGCCACCCAGGCGCCCCAAAGATTTTATTTATTTATTTGACAGACAAAGATCACAGGTAGGCAGAGAGGCAGCCAGAGAGAGAGGAAGGGAGGCAGGCTCCCTGCTGAGCAGAGAGCCCGATACGGGGCCTGATCCCAGGACCCTGGGATCATGACCTGAGCCGAAGGCAGAGGCTGTAACCCACTGAGCCACCCAGGCGCCCCTTCAAGTTCCCTTTTTCTTATTGTTGCTGCATCTCATTTTCATGTCAGTCTTCCCTCCACTATCTTGAGATCTCTGGCCCTTGAAGCATATATAGAATTAGGCATTTTTTTAGGAGCTCTGCGTATATATGTAGGACTTCTCAGTCAGTGAACATCTCTGTAATTGCTTGGTAGAGGCAAATTTATGTAGTTGAAGGACACCGCACAGTCAGTATTGGTTTCCCTAGATTGGTGTCCTCCCACATGCTGCTATGGGGTGGGGGAAGGGGAGGTTCAAGCTTGGTTGCCAGTGTGTTCTTAGAGGAACTGAAGGGGGAGTAGGGGGAGGTCTCGTGGTTCAATATACAGACCTTACTCAACTTCCCTATCCAAAAAGATACTCAAAACATGACCAGTGTCTGAGTCCAGATCTTCAATGTTTCAAACTCCTGAAAATAAACTTTCTATCTTTTGCCAGGGTGGGGAAGAGGTCATCTCTGTCTGCCCTGGTATGAGAAATAAAATTTATTTATTTATTCTTGAGAGTGGGAGAGAATGTGAGAAAGCGTGCGAGCACGAGTGGGGGTAGGGGTGGAAGGGGGAGGTGCAAAAGGAGAAGCAGATTCCCTGGTGAGCAGAGACCCCGATGTGGGAACTTTGTCCCAGGACCCTGGGATCATGACCTGAGCTAAAGGCAGATGCTTAATGGACTGAGCCACCCAGGCGCCCTGAGAACTAAAATTTAATTGTTTAGGTGGGGGCACTGGGCTGCTCAGTCAGCAGAGCATGCAATTCTTGATCTCGGGTTTATGGGGTTGAGCCCCAGGTTGGGTGTAGAGGTTACTTAAAAATAAACTCTTAAAAAGAAAAAACCCAAAAAACTTCTTACAAATTTTTAACTAATCACTCTGTTCTCAGTCCACCCATACTCACCTCTTCCTTCAGAGTTACCTGGTACAATTATTGGTTCATTTACTGAGTCTTTTGGGATACTGAAATTTTAAAAATTTGTTCCCCAGATCTTACATGTGCTTAACTATAAAATCAGTTAAGTTCTTTCTTATGCTCTCTAGATTCCAAAATTTTGTTGACATCTACCCAGTTCTCTTTGTTCTTAGAGATTTATGAAGTGGTTTAGGAAAAAAAAATCCCTTAATTATTATTTAAGTGGGGTTCAAAAGGAGTGCAGGCATATACATATTTATCTCTGCCATACTTTTAGTAAATTCCTTTTCTGCTTAAACTGAGAATAGTAGTACTAACAATAATGCTAGAAATATATTTACAATAATGTGTTTTCTAGAGAAGAGTTCTGAGTAAGGCTCAACTAAGACCATCAGATATATAACTCAAGACCCTGCATGCTACCATAATACTTTTGTAACAATTACCTAGGATTTTTACTTTATACTCATGAAAATATATTTAGGCATGGATTTTAAAAAATCATATCATATCACACTTACATACATAAGGAAAATAAAAGCTGAAATTAAGGTACTTCTGAAACTTCCTTACATTTAGTGTTCTAGTTCTCTGTATCATATATATATAATTCTTAATTGTGCTAAAAACCCCATATTACATAAAATTTACGATATAATCATTTTTTAAAGATTTTATTTTAAAGCAATCTCTACATCCAATGTGGGGCTTGAACCCACAACCCCAAGATCAAGAGTTGCATGCTCTACCAACTGAATCAGCCACGTGCCCCCCATCTTAACCATTTTTAAAAGTACAGTTCAGTAGTTTTAAATATATTTGCATTGTTGTGCAACCCATCTCCAGAACTTTGTCAACTTATAAAACTGTCATCTTATAAAACTCTATACCCATTAAACAACTCCTCCGGGTGCCTGGGTGGCTCAGTGGGTTAAGACTCTGCCTTCGGCTCAGGTCATGATCTCAGGGTCCTGGGATCGAGCCCCGCATTGGGCTCTCTGCTCAGCGAGGAGCCTGCTTTCCTTCCTCTCTCTCTGCCTGCCTCTCGGTCTACTTGTGATCTGTCTGTCAAATAAATAAATAAAAAATCTTTAAACAACTCCTCATTTTCCCCTCCGCTCTGCTCCTGGGAACCACCCTTCTATTTTCTGTCTCTATGAATTTGACTAGATTTCCCCCCAACCCCATAAGTGGAATCACACTGCCTTTGTCTTTTTGCGACTGGTCTATTTCACTTAGTGTAATGTCTTCAAGGTTCATTCATGTTGTCACATGTGTCAGGACTTCCCTCTTAGTGAAGCACCTTTTGTGGAGAAAGAATGATGCATTTCCCTTTAACAAGCAACAGTGAAAATATGATTCACTCTGAAACTCTGGATCAGAAACGTTAGGTAATGTTAAGCCCAAACCTGAGGATGGAAAAGGAAAAGGCATTTCTCACTTTAAATAAAAAATAAATAAACAAACAAATAAATACAGCTTAGATGCAAGAAAACAACATGCCAACTGCGTATTATCCTTGGAGTTTCGTGGCAAATAACCTTATCTAGTGGTAATATAGTAAATATCAAAAAATAACTGCTCAGTTAACGTTGTTAAGTCAAATTGGAGTGCCAGCCCTTAGTTTTCCAAATTTCCCAGTTCCGCTTCCAGGCTTTGCCTTCACACTATAAAACCCAGAACAGGGACAAGGGGAACATGGAAGTTTTGTGTAAGCCTGAGTTGGTACGGGAAGCTGGAGTACTTGTTCAAGTTTGTATATAGAGAGGAATTTCCTGCACACATCCTGGAAAAAAAGAAAAAGCAGAAAGATGTTTTTAGAGTAAGCATGGTAACCTGCTTCTTACCCACTGTATGTTAAGCAACGTGCAAATGCTTTCTGCTTGGCACTCACACGTCTGCCTTCCTTATACCTGGTCCTTTTCTACCTCCCTGGCTTTCTGTCTATTGTTTCTTACCCTTGCCTTTCTCTTCTTTCTGCCTTCCCCTCCCCCATCCCCCCAACTTCTGTTTCCTCTTCTGTCCCCTGAGTCCTGAATCCTGCATCCTGGGTTGTATCTTGCCTCCCCCACCCCAACCCCGCCCTTCCCATTCTGCTCACAAGTGCTCTCCTCCTCAGAGGACCTGGAGGGGCCTCCTAAGCTGGGTGGGGTTTCACTTGGGTAAATTACCACATCCTGGAGCACCATCCAGCAGTGTTTTCTTAAGACTTGGGAATTGAAGTCAGTGCATTTAGTGGGAGGAAAAGTGAAACCGTTTAGTGGGATGACACTCCAGAGAAGGGCTCTGTGTCCACCAAAAGCTGCAATTGCATGACAATGACCATGGAGGTAAATCTTGGAGGGGGAGGCCAGAGGACCAGCCAAAGGACAAGGGCCCCTGAGGTGATGGTGGAATCAGGATGGGACAGCCAGGGCTGCTTGCTGTGGCTGGGTTCATGGCCAGAGGTCATTTTTTCTTTCCCACCCAACCCACTGAGGCTAGTCAACTGTGGGCCTGCAGCAGGGGGCTACCGTTTGGTTCCATTGCTGTCTGTTCCTGGGTAAACCTGGGGCTACACCCTGCTCTCATTTGAAAGGAAAAATGCAAAAAGAAAAAGATGCTCAATTGTGACTTCTAAAATTTTAGTACTCCAGGTGTATAGAATATTGATTTTCCCTAGCATGGAGGTGGGCTCTCCAAGGTCATTTTTCAGAGCCCCTGTGCAAAATGTTCTTGAGTCCTTCTAGAACATACTATTACAGAAAGACCTATTTTATAGGGAGAAGCCATGAACATTGTAATTTCAAAAATACCTATGAGGGGAGTGCCTAGGTGGCTCAGTTGTTAAGCATCTGCCTTCTGCTTGGGTCATGGTCCCAGGGTCCTGGGATCGAGCCCTGCATGAAGCCTTATATGGAGCCCCACATTGGGCTCCCTGCTTAGCAGGAAGCCTGCTTCTCTCTCTCCCACTCCCCCTGCTTATATTCCCTCTCTTGCTGTCTCTCTCTCTCTGTCAAATAAATAATAAAATCTTAAAAAAAACCCAAAAAACCTATTAGGTCCTGTCCCAAGGACAGGATCTAAATTTTATTAGCAAAATCTAAAATCTCCAGGAGTGGGGTGGGGATGGGGTAACTGGGTGTTGGACATTAAGGAGGGCACAGGTTGTAATGAGCACCGGGTGTTGTATAAGACTGATGAATCACTGAACTTTAACTACAAAACTAATAATATACTATATGTTAATTAATTGAACTTAAATTTTTTTAAATGCCCCCCAAAATCTAAAACTCCATTGGCAGTTTAAGTATTTAACCCTCTCTTAAAATGTAAGCAAATCCCAGGAGGGACAATAGATTGATCCTTATGACTCTTTAGCCTCAAATCACACTGGACCCACTCCTTACCTCCATCCCCACATCTTTTGCTCCAGGAAAATCAGAATCCACTGCTGGAGCCAACCCTAGGCTTTTCCCAGCCTTTATTTTTGGAGACCTTCTGAGTTTGTTTTTTTCTGCCTGGGCCAGTCTTCCCTTTCTCCTCTTTTTAGCTAACTCCCCAGGCTAAACACCCAGGCTCCAAGTCTGTTCTAGGAGGCAGGCACAGTCCATCAGAACCTTCCCTGACTTCCTGGGTCCCTCCTCCCTGGCAGCCCTTACCCCAGTGTGTTCTCACTTACAGGTTAAGCCTCCATCAAAGACAGGAGCTGCGTCCCGCTCCTCCTCGAATCTCCCATCTAGAGCCACATCTTACCCAGAGTAGGCTCTGTTTATGGAGTGAGTGAAAGTTTTATTGCCAATGTGTTTTCCGTGGGGGAGCAGAGGGGGGCTGGAGTGGAAAAAGGGAAGATGCCAGGAGAAAGAGCAGCAGTATGTGGAGAGGGGAGGCTGGGCTCACTGACGGCAAACTCTTCCTGGGCAGCAGTTCTGTGAAGGGTCAGACAGTTGAGAGGTATGCTAAAGCCTCTTTTACTGTCATCCCTCAGAAGGTAACTGTAATTGACAGCTAAAATTC
The DNA here is from genome assembly GCF_922984935.1 of Meles meles. NCBI lineage: Eukaryota > Metazoa > Chordata > Mammalia > Carnivora > Mustelidae > Meles > Meles meles. Next base: position 68,236,408 of record NC_060069.1, read on the forward strand.
CAAATGTACTGACACATCTGATGCATTTGCCAAGTGGTTTTTAATGACCCGTATCTCACATAATAAAATAGGGCAAAGTTAAAAACCAAGTTTGCTTTAGATTTGTATCTGCCACCATCTGTTGGTTCCCGGATCCTGGGTTACGTCATTCTTATTTTTACGTTAAACATTACCAGTAATAAAAACAAAGGAAAGGGGGAAATAAAAACTCATGCAGGGAAATTCTGATTTCACACAGGCTTGACAGAGTCTTTTTCTTCTCAGTAATCCTAGAAACAGAAAACAACAGGAAGATGTCTTACTGAGACAGGCCCCCTTCAACTTGACCATGAGTCAAACACAGAAGAAGAATTCCTCAAATGGAGAAACTAAACCCCGGACCTCATTTGTCAACAAATTCCTCAGGGGCTCAAAATTCATGTCCTCCAAACCTGAAAGCAGAAAAGAGAGCAATGACCTTGAAACAACTGATTTCCAACCCTGCAACGAGGCACAGAAAACAGCCACCTTAAATACTGGTAAACTTCTGACTGCTCTTATTCCTTTATTTTTTAGAATAATGCTTTCCCCTAAAGAGATCCTACAGGTTAAACTAAAACTAATCTGAGTCTCTATTCTAAGCGTTTACTACGTGACTTAAATGCTTTAAATGCTTTGCTAATTTGACTTTTAAATGATCAAAAGTAACACTAGGGGAAGGTATAGAGAAAATACCTTGTTTCCTTTCATTCTAACACAAATGATTTTTTCTTCAAGATTCTTTTCAGTCTTTTGTTCATATGCATGCATTTATGGCCAGTCAGGCAGTCAACAAACCTGGAGTCACTACCTTCTGTATGACAACTACTGTTGTGTTACAAATGCAGCCACAAGAAACAGGACCTCGTGTACACAAAGAACAGAATGCACACAATTTCAGTGTGATAAGTGCCCGGAAGAAAAATACGGCAGGCTAAGGAGACAGAAGGATGGATGGGGTCCTACTCTAAATGGAACTGTGGGGGAAGAGTCTCTGATTCGGTGGCATTTGAGCAGAGATCTGGAAAAAGTAAGCCAAGGAGAATGGAGGACGTGGACGTCACGTGGCAATAGGTTCCCAGGCAAAGGGAACTGTAAATGCAAAGGCCCAAGATGGGACTGGGCCTGGCATGCTTGAGAGTGAGCCCAAGGTCAGGGGTGCCGAAGCAAGTGGAGTGAGGAGAGAGGACAAGAGCAGGAGGGCAGTCATGGAGGTGCCTGGGGGCCAGAGCGGGCATCTTTTGCACTTATAATAGCTTACAAATCCCTCTTGAGCTTACATGGAGCTGTGATACTACTTCTGGAACATACGATTATATTGCTTAACCCCAGCATGGTAGAATGTGTAAAATGATGTTCATATGCCGCCTTTAACAGCTATTCCACGCGTATGCCATAACTATTTAAGTTCCTTTTTTGCCCTTCAGTGACTATTTTTATCTTTCCCTCTTGCTTGTTCCTGGCTTCATTGTATTTCAGCCTTTTTTTTTTCTTTAAGATTTTATTTGACAGAGAGAGAGATCACAAGTAGGCAGAGAGGCAGGCAGAGGGAGAGGGGGAAGCAGGCTCCCCACTGAGCAGGCTCCCCAGGACCCTGAGATCATGACCTGAGCTGAAGGCAGAGGCTTAACCCACTGAGCCACCCAGGTGCCCCTCAGCCTTTTTAAAAAATATAAATTCTTAGAACAGAGATTACAAATTCAAGGGTTATGAAATATGAAAATAAATAGTGCCAAATCTCTCCCTAAAGCTGTATGTCATACACAATACCATTGGCATATTATTAGGTTAAATGTATTTTTTAAACATCTTAAACTTCTTATGCAAACATACACAGAGTAGAGCGAATAGTCTAAAAGGAGTCTCGAAGGAGTCCCCATGATCACTTCCCTCCATCAATGATCAACCCAGGTCAATCTTGTTTCATTTATACCTACCTTTAATTCTGTCCAGTTATTTGCATCAAATACCAAAAATAATATCATTTTATGTGAAAGTTAAGTATATTTAAATATATTTTGAAAATAGGAAGTTAAAGTCTTCTTTAAAAAAAAAAGGACAACCTGTATCAGAAAATTGTTGATACTTGTTCTAAAGTAGGAAATGAAACTTTGGGAACGGGAGGCATGAATGCCACAACCAGGATGAAATTGACTGTGCAAGGCCAGGCATTGGTTATCCCGGCTGTGTAACACTGGCCACTCAACCTTGCAAGGCTTCTCCATTCCCATTTCTCCCAAAATTCAGTGGCTTCTGGAGTCATGTCAATTCTGCCCTCAAATGGCTCTGAGAACTGGTTCCTCCTCTCTATTGCTGTTCTGGCTTTCACTGTTTTTTGCCCAGACTGCTGGGACAGCTTCCTAACTAGTTTCCCTATTTCTGGTCCAGCTTTCTGGCCAGCTTGTCCTCTACCCTGCCACAGCTTGCTCTCTCTCTAAATCACAGACCTGATGTCTTTCACCTGCTTCAAATCTTTCCCTGAGTCTCTCTTGCCTTGGAGAGAGTCTACACTCCCAAGCATGGTCTTCAGGGTGTTTATGATCAGATGGACCTCTCTTCGTGTCCTCTGCCTTCCCCCAACCTCGTGTTCATCCTCTACTCCTGACATTGAGATTCACTTGCAGTTTCCTGAACTGGCCATACATATTCTTTCAAAGGGGTTCCCTGGGCTTATAAAGACCTTCCCTTGTGTCACCATCCTCCATCTGCACCCCTCCTCCACTTATCCCTCCCTCATGTCCACCCACCTGGCTGACTCTCCCTCTCCCTTAAGGTGTAATTCATGTATCCCTTCCTCTTGAAAGCTTGCCAAGACCTGTCCATGGGACCTGAGGTACTTATTCTCACACTGTGTGTTCCCAGGTACCCTCCACGCACCTCCAGCATTGCATGTCTCCTCTGTGTGGTGGGCATGGCTTTCGTGTTTGTCTCTTCCATGAGACAGGTAGCTCCTTAAAAACAGGAACTTGTTATCTTTGTTCCCTGTACAGTGCCACACATGTTACAAATGTGTAATCATGTTTTATGAAACCACTGGAATTCTTGGTTGTTTATAAGCAAGAAACCAACGCTTACAGATGGAGGTCGGAAAGAACTTAATGTGAAGATACTGCTTAGCTCACAGGATCACGTGGAGAAGGCAAAAGCTTGGTTCAGCAGTAAAACAGCCAGGAAAAGGCCCTGAATCATTCCACCAGAACTGCTCACATATGACAACTTTGTCCTCTTCATGGCATGTCAGTCATCCTACCTCAGCCAAAGGGGAGCAATTCTGACTCAACTGTTTTATGTCTTAATCTGCGACATATGCTATCCTTTAAGGAAATGGTTTTATGTTTTAAAAAAATGATACATGTGGTCTGCAAGGACGTGTCCAAGGACCTCACAAACTGGTATTCGTATTTATACTTGGGAGTTTGATAAAGATTTATCGCATTGGCTTATTTTGGTCATTAAGGAGTTTAAAGCTAATATTCATTCATTCAATTATCTGTGCATTCAACAAATATTAATAGAATACCTCTCACATAAAAGGCACTGTGGAGCCCCATCTCCCTGGGAGGCCCCAGTAAATGAGAAGTGAACCAGGTAGGAATTACAGTCTCTCTTTCCAGACGAGTAAACCGAGGCTCAGAGAAGTTCAGTGACTTGCTCACCTGAGGGACCCATGATTTGAACCAGGTCTTCCATTCATGCTATCTTAGACTTGCCAGTCATATCCAGGATTACCGAGTGCCCAGATAGGATGTGGTATGAGAAGAGATTCCTGAAACTGTCAATTGGTAGGTCACTGCTGGTGACCTTTGAGAAACAATTTGTTGAGATAGGTGATTGTGGTCACCAGAACATAGAGGGTTAATTGGCAAATGGGGGTGACGTGGGACCACAAGTACAAACCACCCTTTCCAAACATTTGACAGTAATCATTTCCTAATGATGGACCAAATAGTAGCTTGAGAAAACAGAAGCTTTGGTGAAGCTGGAATTTGAGCATGATTGTATGTTGAGCCTATGGAGATAAAAAGCTCAAAAACAGAAGGCAGAAAGCATCAGGTAGCACACAGAGAGATTTTTTTTAACACAGAAACTCATTAACACAAACATACATATAATGGGCTTTGGAGCAGACCGTTCTGGGTTCAAATTCTGACTTGCTACTTACTATTGACAGACTCTCTGTGTCTCAGGTTCCAAACCTATGAAATAGTGTGATTGTGACTCCTTGAATGAAATTTACACAAAACATCCTGTACCCACTGGCACATAAATGTTAGTCCCCCACCCACCACTCTGTTCTGCTCTACCCCAAATTAGAATTGCCAGCTAGAATACATGCAATACATGCAATACAAAAGGACATACCTTTACTAAGCAATGATTCCTTGTTTACTTGAAGTTTAAATTTTATTGGAAAGGCTGTTTTCGTTTTTCCTAAATCTGGCAACCCTACCCAAAATAAAATGCGATCTATCCAATCAAAGCATGATGCAAGTGAAAGGCCAGAGTGAAGACGTAAAATGGTGGATGGTGCTGCCTCCTATTGGCAGAATGTAGCAACACCAACCATCCCTGCAAATATGCAGGCCATATAGGTGTTCTCAGCCAGCCTGGGGCGCCTGGGTGGCTCAGTGGGTTAAAGCCCCTGCCTTCGGCTCAGGTCATGATCTCAGGGTCCTGGGATTGAGCCTCACATCAGGCTCTTTGCTCCGCAGGGAACATGTTTCCTCCTCTCTGCCTAGTTGTGATTTCTCTCTATCAAATAAGTAAAATATTAAAAAAAAAAAACAAAACAAAACAGCCAGCCAGCAGTGATAGTGGACATCCCTGCCGTGTTCCTGACCTTAGCAAAAAAGTTCTCACTTTTTCCCCATTGAAAATGATATTTGCTGTGGATTTTTCATAGATGGCTTTGATGATATTGAGGTATGTCCCCTCTATCCCTACACTGTGAAGAGTTTTGATCAAGAAAGGATGCTGTACTTTGTCAAATGCTATTTCAGCATCTATTGAAAATATCATGTGGTTCTTGTTCTTTCTTGTATTAATGTATTGTATCACATTGATTGATTTGCGGATGTTGAACCAACCTTACACCCAGGAATTAGTCGTGGTGAATAATCCTTTTAATATACTGTCTGATCCTATTAGCTAGTTATTTTGGTGAGAATTTTTGCATCTGTATTCATCAAGGATATTGGTTTGTAATTCTCCTTTTTGATGAGGTCTTTGTGTGGGTTTGGGATCAAGGTAATACTGGCCTCATAAAATGAGTTTGGAAGTTTTCCTTCCATTTCTATTTTTTGAAACAGTTTCAGGGGAATAGGTATTAATTCTTCTTTAAACATTTGGTAGAATTCCCCTGGGAAGCCATCTGGCCCTGGACTCTTGTTTGTTGGGGGATTTTTGATGACTGCTTCAATCTGCTTCCTGGTTATGGGTCTGTTCAGGTTTTCTATCATAGTATTACAAGTCCTAGCCTCAGCAATCAGACAACAAAGAGAAGTAAAAAGCATCCAGTTTGGCAAAGAAGAAGTCAAATTCTCACTCTTTGGAGATGATATGATACTTTATGTGGAAAACCCAAAACTCCACTCCAAAACTGCTAGAACTCATATAGGAGTTCAGTAAAGTGTCAGGATATAAAATCAATGCACAGGGGCGCCTGGGTGGCTCAGTGGGTTAAAGCCTCTGCTTTTGGCTCAGGTCATGATCCCAGGTTCCTGGGATCGAGCCCAACATCGGGCTCTCTGCTCAGCAGGGAGCCTGCTTCCCTCCTCTCTCTCTGCCTGCCTCTCTATCTATTTGTGAGCTCTCTCTATCAAATGAATAAACAAAATCTTAAAAAAAAAATCAGTTGCATTTCTATGCACCACCAGCAAGACAGAAGAAAGAGAAACTAAAGAGTTGATTGCATTTACAATTGCACCCAAAACCATAAGACACCTAGAAATAAACTTAACCAAAGAGGCAAAGAATCTGTACTCAGGAAACTATAACGTACTCACGAAAGAAATTGAGAGAGACACAAAGAAATGGAAAATCATTCCATTCTCATGGATTAGAAGAAAGATATTGAGAAAATGTCTATGCTACCTAAAGCAATCTACACATTAACACAATCCCTATCAAAATACCACCAACTTTTTTTTCAAAGAAATGGAATAAATAATCCTAAAATTTGTATGGAACCAGAAAAGACCCCAAATAGTCAGAGGAATGTTGAAAAAGAAAACGAAAGTTGACAGCATCATGATTCCAGACTTCAAGCTCTATTACAAAGCTGTGATAATCAAGACAGCATGGTACTGGCACAAAAACTGACAAATAGACACATAGTAGAACAGAATAGAGAGCCCAGAAATGGAGTCTCAACTCTATGGTCAACTAATCTTCGACAAAGCAGGAAAGAATGTCCAGTGGAAGAAAGACAGTCTTTTCAGCAAATGGTGTTGGGAAAATTGGATAGCCACATGCAGAAGAATGAAACTGGACCATTTCCTTATACCACACACAAAATAGACTCAAAATAGATGAAGGACCTCAATGTGAGAAAGGAATCCATCAGAATCCTTGAGGAGAACACAGGCAGTGACCTCTTCCACCTCAGCCACAGCAACTTCTTCCTAGAAACATCGCCAAAGGCAAGGGAAGCAAAGACAAAAATGAACTATTGGGACTTCATCAAGATCAAAAGCTTTTGCACAGCAAAAGAAACAGTCAACAATATCAAACGACAACTGACAGAATGGGAGAAGATATTTACATATGACATATCAGATAAAAGGCTAGTATCCAAAATCTATAAAGAACTTATCAAACTCAACACCCAAAGAACAAATAATCCAGTCAAGAAAAGGGCAGAAGACATGAACAGACATTTATGAAAGGAAGACATCCAAATGGCCAACAGACACATGAAAAAGTGCTCAACGTCACTCGGCATCAGGGAAATACAAATCAGAACCACAGTGAGATACCACCTCACACCAGTCAGAATGGCTAAAATTAGCAAGTCAGGAAACGACAGATGTTGGCGAGGATGCAGAGGAAGGGGAACCTTCCTACACTGTTGGTGCGAATGCAAGCTGGTACAACCACTCTGGAAAACAGCATGGAGGTTCCTCAAAAAGTTGAAAATAGAGCTACCCTATGACCCAGGAATTGCACTACTGGGTATTTACCCTAAAGATACAAATGTAGTGATCCGAAGGGTCACGTGCACCCAAATGTTTATAATAGCAATGTCCACAATAGCCAAACTAAGGAAAGCACCTAGATGTCCATCACAGATGAATGGATAAAGGAGAGGTGGTATATATACACAATGGAATACTATGCAGTCATCAAAAGAAATGAAATCTTGCCATTTGCAACGATGTGGATGGAACTAGAGGGTATCAGGTTAAGCAAAATAAGTCAGAAAAAGACAATTATCATATGATCTCCCTGATATGAGGAATTTGAGAGGCAGGCAAGGGGTCTTGGGGGGTAAGGAGGGAAAAAATGAAACAAGATGGGATTGGGAGTGAGACAAACCATAAGAAACTCTTAATCTCACAAAACATATATAGGGTTGCTGGAGAGTGGAGGGGGGATAGAGTGGCTGGATGATGGACGTTGGGGAAGGTATGTACTATGGTGAGTGCTGTGAATTGTGTAAGCCTGATGATTCACAGACCTGTACCCCTGAAGCAAATAATACCTTATATGTTAATAAAAATAAATAAATAAAATTCAAGTTGCCTTTTAAAAAGAAGAAAAAAAGCCAGCCAGTGAATGAGGGACATTGGGGAGGGTATGTACTATGGTGAATGCTGTAAATTGTTAAGACTGATGATTCACAGACCTGTACCCCTGAAACAAATAATACATTATGTGTTAATAAAAAAAATCATAGCCAGCCAGCAAACACACTGCAGAGGAGAAGTAGAGTTTGTGTTCCTTTCCTAATATGTAAGTCTAGGCTGATGACTACTGAAATCCTACTATCAATTTTCACTGGTACCAATATTTCTCTTTAGCTATGTGGTTTTATCCTTCATAAGGGTTAGAAGAGTATCACTGCATATTTGGAATTTACACTTTCATTGTGGATTCCAGTGTACTCTTTTTATGTTTTAAAATTGTACATTTTCATCTACAACAAATATGCGGGTACAGTCAGTACCCGCATATTTGTTTTTCCTTACAAAAGTATGATGTGTTTTATATGTGTCTTAAATGCTGACACCTACTGGACATAATAGGTGTTCAATGAACCTAAAGCTTTTCTTAGCTTAATGTTCGCATTAGCCCAGCATTCGTACAGAGGAACTTGAGGAGGGGGCCACTTAAGTCGTCTCTCACAGCAAGAAGGACAAATGAGGCTTTCTGGGTGTATTCTCTGGCAGGGGTGGAGAAAAGCTCTCCCAGCCACTCCGCCCTCTGGATCTGTCAGTTGAATGGTCTAGGAGCCGCGTTTCATTGGCTCCCGTAGCCAATGAAGCTCCAGGGCGGTGAGGGCAGGTGACTGCAATGCTTCCCTTTCCTCACCAGTTTGGTCAAATACCCGAACTGCCCCCCAGCGTGCAGCAGGCTGCGCGTCCCTCAGCAGCATTTAGCTTAAAGTCTGGGCTAACAAGTTCGCCACTTCTCCCAGGAAGACAACCGTGTCTACGTGCTGACAAGCCCCTGTCAGGCCGTGAAGTAAAAGCCCCTGAGTCCTCAGTTTCCTTGCCGGAAGAGGGTCACTGCAGGGATCAGTGTCCAGCACCTGGAGGCGGGACAGTGGAAGTTCTGTCTCCGCTAAGCGCTTCCCCTTATGGCGGAGGTTTGCTCACGACTGTTGTTAGTCCGTTGACTTGTCTTACTGCCATCACTGTGCATCTTTAGCACGGTCTCACTCACGGCACGTTTTTCTTTATTCTCGCCATGTAGCTCAGCCTCTCACTTCAGAAATGGAATGGAGACCCAGCATGGAGGAAAAGGAGCAGTTCCTGCAGAAGCTGGGCAGGACGGCCGAGGACAAGTGTCTAGATCTGAACAACTGCAGGCTGACGGCGGCCCACGTGAGGGAAGCGGGTCTGTAGCAGCCGGCGCGCACGGACGGCCACGGGGCCCTCGGGTTGCCATGGGCGGGCAAACACGCTCATTACTCACCTGGCAACCCTGGGTCTCAGGGACAACTCGGGAATAGCAGCTGCACCACTATTTTTTTTCTTAAACAAGTTAATTGATCCTTCCTCAAGCTCCAAAGATTTGAGCCGAGCGTAGGAGGAAGATTTCTTTGTCTGTTAGTTCTCCCTGAGCATTTCACCTCCCCTACTGATGGCCCCTTACTCCCTGAAAAACATTTGTCTTGCCCACACCATGACATATAAACTCGCACAGGCCGCCCGTGAAGCCCGAGCCCTGCGGTGCGTAAAGCGGTGTTGTGCTCAGTTACCTGTGGGGTGAGAGAGGAGCCGCCAGCAGTCATTGCTCACAACCTGCGTGCTCAGCAGCGTGAGCAGCACCTGCCACACGCAAGCAGCTGTCTGGTTGCGAAGGGGCCCCTCCCCGCACAACTCTGACCACCTTTCTTTTCCCTTTTTCTCAGAGACCTTAAGTCCAGCCTTCCCTCAAACTAGTTGTGTCTCCCAGCACAGAGGTATCAAAAGAACTGAATCGTGAGTGAGGGGTCCTTGACCATTTTAACAAAAATCCATGCCATTATATTTTGGACATTCTCTTCAGCGAGAACCCTACCTGTGTCTGTGTTTCCAGATGCCCGTGTGTCAGAATCACTAGCAGAGTTTGTGTTCACTTGAGTTCAACCCAGACCACTGACCTGGAGTCTCGGAGAGTGGGCCCCAGCAATCTTGTTTTTAGTTTTTTTTCCTTCTTCGTGTGTTCAATAGACTTCTCTGCTCCATAAAGTTAGGATTTTGGTGAACAAGTTGAAATTGAAGGCTAGTAGAAAAACAAAAAGCAAAAACAAATTTCACTCCTAAGCCTGGCTCAGAATATTGTGGACAATGCTGTGCCTAAACCTGTAAGAGCTCGGCTTGCTACTTCTGACTGCTGTCCTGAACCTTCAAGATAGGTATTTAAAAGCAAATATTCGAAGATTCTTTAACCGCTCCAGGTTGGCATTTCTATTCTTGAGTCTCATTGCTTCAGGACATAAAGACAGCCTTAGCGAATCTTTATGACAGACAGTAAGGTCACTGTTAATGGGCAATGGCAGATACTCAGAGAAGGTTCCGGTTAGGCTTTGTGCATGTCTAAACCTCCGCATGTTGGTCTATTTAAATATAATGGGAGCTTTCTAAGGTGGTGATACCCAGGAAATCATGATCTAAGAGAAGGGGTAACATGTACCCCCAGTCTCGGCAATCCTGGCCAACAGAGCAGTCCTCCAGCTTTCAGCCCAAGGATGAAGGGGTGAGGAATTAATTTTGCAAAATAAAGGACTAGTATACATATCACAGTGGCAGTGGTAGTAACAGTAGAACTACCATTTCTGCTACAATAAAGGAGCTCCTATGAAATCTTATGGAGATACTGCTACATTTTTGAAGTGCATTTATTTGGCAGAAATAGGAAATATCCTAGGAAATAGGATATTTCCTATTATCCTAGGAAATAGGATAATCCCAATTGCATGGCTGAGGGACCCCTGCTTTGCTGAAAGCCAGTATGGCCACCGCTCCTTTGTGCAATTACATACGCAAATCTGTATATCCTCTTGTTTGTTTCCAGTTGCTTTGCTGCCTCTTCTCCCAGACTTGGAAAAACTGGATATTTCCTGGAATGATTCTGTAGGCGGAAACCTCCATTCCATCACCCAGCACCTGCATCTCCTCAGCAAGTTAAAAATCCTGAGGCTGGGAAGTTGCAGACTTACCACGGATGATGTGCAAGCCCTGGGTATGGTCAGTGTTTCACTGGAAGCGGCTCTGAAGTGTCAAGGGCAAACTCCCTGAGTTATCCCCGCCCCCCAGGTGCTCGTGAATGAGAGCACCTGGATGATGGAATGCCATGCTAGCACTTGCAAAACTTCTAAAAACTACGCAGCCTGTACCTACTAGCACTGTAGTGAGCCCCAGGACAGAGTTGGGAACAATGCTGGCCAGAAAGACACCTGCTTTCATGGAATTTAAATGGAGATAGTTTGTCAAATTTGCTTACTCTCAGTCTGCTAATTGTCTGTAAAATTGAGGAGTTGGGGTAGATAATGATTATTTTCCGATCCCAAAATAATCTCTTCTATTTTTCCATTCCCATCTTAAAAAATGGATCAAAACAAGATTTTTAAACTAAAAGCAATGGTTTAAATAGAACTAGGACCTCAATTAAGTTAATTTATATACTGAACATAGAATGTAGGATAAAATTTGTCATGCTATTAACCCAACTCTTTATACAATCCTTGCTGGTTTCAGATGCCATTCAGATTTTTTAATATTCTTTTGGTCTGAAGTTTCTTATTTCAGTGACATATTTTGATCATTTATATCTCTGCAAAGATGTCTGTAAAAACAACACAGTTCATGTCAAATGTCCTCTCTCTGATCCCTCTGTAGAAAATCAGGGTCAGCTGATGCCCCCTGGCCCACCCTTTCTGTAGCTGAGGAGAAACACCACATAAGTGGCCAAGTGTTAGTTCACATTCTAGCCACCGCCCCCCCCCCCCCCCCCCCCCCCCCCCGTCTAACTAGTCTTGTGACCATGGACAATTATTTAAACTTCCTTAGCCTCAGCTTTCTTATATCTGGAATGGGTTGGATATCTACCTCAAAAAACTATTTAAGAATTAAATAATTTCTGTGAAGCACTTTCTACGTGCCTGGCGCAGAGTACATGCTCAGTAATGGAAAGGTCCTCCTTTCAGTACTCCCTCATTCAAAATTAACTTTCAGTGGTTTGATGTGATGAGTTGAGCCCCACTGGCTAGCAGCTGATGATTATGAGCAGATTGCAAATTTAACTCACTGCTACTCGGGGTGAAAAGAAAATGTAATTTCTCTATTTTCTATGATTCATCTAAATTTTGTTCATGATCTCCCAACCTTAAGAAATGGGGAAATAGGAATTTCTGTCCTGGAACTCATTCCAAACTTACCTGGTTCAGGAGAGAGCCTACATCCTTGTTGCCATGATGTTTTGTAACCCATTCCCTCTCCCAGACTCCTTCTCCTCTCTGGAAGGACTTCTGCATCTTCTTCCATCAGAAGGGACCTTCCTTAGTATTGATGGCAGATAGGGTACAGGGAGAATAAATGGTTTAATGAAAAGAGACCATAAATCAGGGGCTTTATTATTATGCCAATATTATTATACCTGTTACAATCGCTGAGTGTAGGATAATCGATGATGGCTCTCCCATACCACGTGCACAGCAGACATGGCTGATCCGTCATGCAATCTCTGTCCCTGATGCTGAGGAGGGCTTCCAGGCTATAGAAAACCATCCCAGCTGACTGGCAATGGCACACAAAATGGCACCTGGGATGAGAGAACATGCATTTTAACATGAGGCTCCTAGACTCCCAAAACCTCAGTCCACACAAAGAATGGCCAGCGGCAGAAGTCCAAGGCCAGTAGTGGACCGTGGAGGAGAGGCTTCTAGACACAGGGGCCTTTCCATTACTCTTAATCATTCGGTGTTGAGATTGACTCCGCACATCGAGGAAGTGCATTTTCCATGTGTGTACCTCTCTGCCCTGTTCTACCCAGGACAGTGGAAGTCATTCCTGAGGCGCCTTTCCTTGGTCACTTCCCTGCTCTCTCCCAGCCTCCATTCCAGCCCTCAGATGCTTTCCGCCCTTTTCTCACTGCACCCTCCTCCACTCTCCAGGGCTGCATGGCTGTTACGAACTGCTAGCATCTTGTGCTTTATTACTGGTTCTCTCTAGGGCTCGGTTCAGTTCTATTTTCTTGATGTCAAAGTGAGCTTTGCCCCTGCGGTGGGGGGTGCCCTGCTTGGCCTCTCCTCATCCTCTGGTCCAGTTTCCCAGTGATGCTGACCCCAGACAAGGTGGATGAGAGAAAGCAGTTGGAATAGTACACGTATTTACTACCACAAAACCAACTCCACGAAACCACCCTACTGACAGGTGGGGTTTTCTGGACAATGATTTTTGTACAAAGGCCCGGCTTCTGAACCTTGGAGGGACTAAAATCGCCAAGCCTCTAAGTACAGGGACTCAGCCTGCTGGCACCGGGCAAGAACTGGGTCTACTCTGTTCTTTGGCACCTGACCAGTCCCTGGCTCAGCCATTATCATTCCATAAATAACACTTGTGCTGATTTTGAGGCGGACTCCCTGTTTGCAGATTAGCAATCGACCCAATCTTTGGGCTGTTTTGTAACAGGAGAAGCACTCGGGAGCATAACTGACCTGCAGGAGCTGAACTTGTCCTGGAACAGTGGAGTGGGGAGGAACTTGCCTCTGATCCTCCAGAAGTTCCAAGAAGGGAGCAAGATACAAACACTTGAGCTTGTGGATTGTGACCTCACATCTGAAGATGGGGCATTTGTGGGTAAGTGGAATTTGGAAGGGTCCTTCCCAGAAAATAAATGTGAAGATGCCCATGAGCAGGCAAACTGAGGGTCAAAGGGTCAAAGTTGACTGTGTTTTATCTTGCCCTGAATTGGAAGAGGGGCTCACTGTACCCCCAGGATCACATGAGGCTTCCCTCCCCTTCCTGCCCCAACATTCACACCCTGCATTTTTATTGAGTTGCTCTTCTCATTTGGATTCACTTCCCTCTAGGTCAGTTGCTACCCATGATGCAAAATCTCGAAGTCCTTGACCTTTCCCTTAACAGAAATATCGGTGCCAGTCTGAACAGTATTGCTCAGGGATTAAGAAGTACCTCAAATCTGAAAGTACTGAAGTTACACTCATGTGGGCTATCACAAGAGAGTGTCAAACTGCTGGGTGAGTTAGCAATGACTGGGATTTTTTCTGTATACACATAATTTTAGTTTATGTTTAATTTTTTTAAGCTGTTAGGAAATTCAACTAAATATGTACAGCAGTTATTTTGAGGCATGAGATTATAGGTAATTTAAATCTTCTTTGTTTTATTCTTTTCTAACTCTTTTACAATAAGCATATACTTTCATGAGTCTAAAGATAACCTCTTAAAATGGCTGCCTCTGAAAAGGCCAGGATATTCTGGGTTTGAGATAGACACTGGGCAAAAGAAAAGTTATGTGCTAAGAAAGCTCTCCATTTTTCTCTTACTTTTGAAAATGTCAACATTATTTTATGCTCGGTAGTAGGAAGGAATTGGTACTGATAAAAAGAAAGCTTCAGTGGCATCTGTAGGGAGAACATGACATGAAATTTTGTGTTCCCCTTCGACTTAGAGCCTATAATATCCTTCTCACTGGCAGTTTGAGTCTAGAATTCTGTGAAATGCCAATGCACCAGTGTAGGAGGACGAGAACGAGCCATTGCAGGGTTTCACCGAAGCCATTGGCAGTCAACGCAGATCACGGGGTGTTGGTTGGGGGGTGTTTGAAGCCACTGTCAAGTCCAGAGAGGGCCAGATGGTAGGAAGTCTAAAGTTCTTTCCCTACCTTGGCTTTTCTCAACCCAGTGTATTTTCACCGTCTCCCTTCTACACACCTGCCCCCTTGCCTGTCCTACACCTGCCTTCCACCTTCTAGCTTGTCAGAATGGGACTTTTTATTTTCTCTTTTAGATGCTGCTTTTAGGTACTTGGGTGGACTGAAGAAATTAGACCTTTCCTGCAACAGGGAGCTGGGTGGAGGTTTCGAAGACTCATCAGCTCTGCTGGCCACGTTGGAGCATCTAGAAGTTTTGGATCTTCACCAGTGCTCACTCACGGCCAATGACGTGGCATCGCTGAGTAAGTGTGAACAGTAGAGGAAAGGCTTTTGGAACCTCAGTATATGTTTGGAACTTGGCCAAGGAAGGACTTTTGGAACCTCAGTATATGTTTGGAACTTGGCAAATTTGAGGTGTCCCCTTAAACTTACTTAAACTTACCAAAAGCATCAAATCATAAAAGTTCTGTGAATGCCCCAATATTTTATTTGCCATATATTATGTGCCCAGTAAATATGAGTGAATCTAAATTCCTCCTATACACGTTTGTAAATGATGGATGTGGCACTTGGTGGAGAAAATTTTGAATATATGTTACCGTTTAGAAATGACTGTGTTAGTTACAACATTTGTTTCAAACAGGGATGTAGAGAGAAGGCCCAAAAACGGGCACTGTGGCTTTCTGACTAACAAGTGAAGTTAAACCCCTTAGATACAATGAAATTACACAAGAATTTAGGGTGGTGCATCACAGGTGTACATTATAACTTTAGGTGCCTATACTGGCTTTCCACTGTAGACACAATCCTGTAATTATAACATGTAATGTATAAATGCAGTTTCCCATAACAAACAGCGCCAAGTGCAGCCTTGCCATTAAGGGGTTTATTCCATCTGTGGCCACAGTAGACTTCCAAAACACCTGCAGGATCTCATCACAACTTACCGTCTAGACCTTGACCAGGCCGGTTCAGGCCACTGTCATCTTGTGCCCAGACTACTGCAAGTCCAAGTGGTCTCCCTGTTCCTCCTCTGTCGTTCTGACTTTGTTGCCTAGCCTTCCCCTCCTCGACTCTTCCCCAGCCACATTTCTGTGCTGATCTCCTGTCCCAGGGCCTTTGTCCTTGCTCTTTCTCCAGATCATGGCCCCTCCTGTGTTGGGAGCCCCTTCTGCGTCTCTCCTTCATTAGGCACAGGGGGCTGGCACAGAGTTGGCACCAGGAAATGCTTGTTGAATATGATCGAATGAGTGAATCAGTTGAAAACAAGAATAAGGGCACCTGGGTGGCTCAGTTCGTTGAGCGACTGCCTTCAGCTCAGGTCATGGTCCTGGAGTCCTAGGATCAAGTCCTACATTGGGCTCCCTGCTCAGCGGTGGGTCTGCTTCTCCCTCTGACCTTCCCCCTCTCATGCTCACTTGCTCTCATTCTCTCTCATTCTCTCAAATAAACAAATAAAATTTTAAAAAGGCATTTAAAAAAAGAAAACAAGAATAAAAAGAATTTTTTAGCTTTCTTTAGTACAATTTGGGAAGGAAAAGACTAAAACAGGTTCTTAGGTCTAACATCTGTATTTTAGACCTGCTAAATTACATTTGGGGCTCATGCCTCAATTTGGAAAATGGAGAAAAGTTCAAGGCTTTCATAAAGATTTAAAAGGAACAAAACAAATCTGTTTCTGAGCTCCAGGTGGAGTGTATGGGGTATCACCATCCCCTTTCCTTCTGAGCGTCATACCTGGAGGAGATACCCCTGCATTATCAGCAGCCAAATTCCAAAGAATGAATTTTCCTTGATACAGCCAAATGAAATGAATATCACCTCTTGTCGTCTTACTCAGAAGAAGGTTCCAGGGCTAGAGGGACCTCAGTTGTTACCAGGAGCCTAACAGGGGATCCGCTTCTCTTACCAGACTTGCTGCCACCAGCACGGGTGAACAGCCCTGGAAAACTAATGATTATATAACCACTGTAGCAAATTGCATCGTTCTCCTACTGTCTAATTTGGAAGAGATGGAAATGAAAATGCATTCCGTTTATACCTTAGGAGGTTAAATAACTCACCATTCTTTTATCTGATCATTCTAGATGCTCCAAAGAAATGGAATTACAGGTCATTTAGCCTACAACTTTTGATTCACATCGTCTAGTTGTATGAGGCACTGTGCCATGGGCTAAGGGAAATTCACAGTCCGGGAACCTCCATCTGGTAGGGACAGGAATCAACTGCCCACACAGCGAAGAGGAAGACACTGTGACATCTGTTGGGATCCCACCTGCCTACCTCCTTCTTTCCCATCCTCCTTCCCTCCTTCCACAAACGTCTGTGCCTCCAGTGTTCTAGATTTTTCCACATACTCTGGGGAGGAAGCAGGCCCTACAGACAAGCTCATCTTCACTGAGGGAGGACAGAAAACAAACACATAAGCAAAAATGAATAGGGTGGCATAATAGTGACCAATTCTGTGGATTAGAGGGCTCATGCCTCTAGGCATGAGAGCCTGGAAGGCTCTGCGGTGGTGAAGCAGCCCCACAGAGATACAGAGATAGCGTACTGACATGTAGCAAGTTGTCTCATCTTCCCAGTGACCCTGTGAAGTTCTGTTGTCGTTATTGTTATGGCGGTAACTGAGGTTCAGAGAAGTTAAGTAACTTTCCTGAAATCACACCGTTCTTTAGCTGCAGAGGCAGGATTAGAACCCAGTTCTGTCTCCAAGGTCTTTGCTCCTAATGTCTAGCCTGGCGAGAGCCCTGCACACTGGGGAGCGTGGCTGGTGTGTGTGTGCGTAAGTGAGGGAGACTGTGGGACTGTGGGACTCAAATATCCAGCAGACTCTTTGTGAGATGGTGCGTAAAACATGTCACTGCTGATGTTTCCACAGCCCAGGTAATCCCTTTACTCTCCAGTCTTCGAGAGTTGGATTTATCTGCCAACAAGAAGATGGGCAGCTCTTCCGAAAACCTCCTCAGCCGGCTTCGATTTTTACCAGCACTGAAGTCCTTACTCATCAACAGCTGTGCTCTGGAGAGTGAGACTTTTACTGCCCTGGGTAAGAGAATTCCCCAGATCCCTGCAAGCATGTACAGTAAGCAACACATGAGAGCACATACTCCCTACATAGGACTCTCATGGCAAGCCTCTGCCAGAGGCAAGGCTGTGAATTAATAATTTGTCTTCTTTTCAGGAAATGTGTTCTCTTAAAAGTGGCTTTCTGAAGGCCAGATGAATTATTTTGGCTGATTCGCAAATTTAACATTTTTTAAAATCTAAAGTGTACATAGCCAACTCTGGAGGTCCATATCCATGGAGGTCCATAACTTGGGATTTCACTGAGGTGCCAATATAAACTGGATTGTTGGGAGTCTGATGGGGAAAGTGAGGCAATTCCTGGTGTGTGAGTCTAGTTGACGGCTCAGCACCCACCTTCCAACAGAATTCGTTGCCCTCTCTAGGAATCTGGGCCTGCTTAAAGGTCATAAATACTGTCCAGCCTAGATCAAGGGTCTACAGAATCTGGAATGTCTGCCTCTTTGGGGGCAAGAACATTGTCTGCAAGATAGAGGGAGATACTTTTTTTTTAAGATTTCATTTATTTATTTGACACAGAGACAGACAGTGAGAGAGCGGGAACACAAGCAGGGGTAGTGGGAGAGGGAGAAGCAGGCTTCCCACAGAGCAGGGATCCCAATGTGAGGCTCGATCCCAGTGGGATCATGACCTAAACTGAAGGCAGACACTTAATGACTGAGCCACCCAGGCACCCCTAGAGGGAGATACTTTGAGGCATCATTCTGCAGAGCCCACCACCCAGGCAGAGCACTTTGGGCATATATTGCTGGATGGGGGTCCCCAACGCCGCCTTTAGGTTCAGTGATTCACTAGGAGGACTCACAGGTCTCAGCCTAGAGTTGGATTCACTGTTGGGATTTATTACAACAAAAGGATACAAGGCAAAACTGGCAAAGTGAAAGGCATGTGGCACAAAGAGGAAACCAAGTACAAGCTTCCAAGAGCCCTCCATCTGTGGAGTCACACAGGACACGCTTCCTTCGCCCACCGGCTTCTGACAACACATCAAGTGATGCCTTCCAGGGAAGCTCACCTGAACCTTCCATCCGGGGCTTTTATTGGGGGGTGACCCGCAGGCACCCTCCACTGGCACATATCGGAATTCCAGAGCACAGAAGGAAAGCTGGTGTTCAGCGTAAGTCATAGAATTTGCAGACACACAGGGGAGGCGGAGCAAGCCACTCTTATTAGGTGAGGAAGGGGTGGAGCACATCCAACTACAAGTGCCCACAGGCCGGCCAGCCTTGCCAGGAAGTCTTTAGGGGTGGCAGCCTCAGGCCTGGCAGGTTAACTGTTGCTCTGCACACATGCACGGACTAGAGAGCTTCACTGCAGTGCTTCCTGGACAAGGAGGAAAACAGAGTCCTTCTCTCTGGCCCCCAAGGGTTCTATGTCCATTGACATTTCTAGAAAAATGATTTGTACCTGGACTAGACAGGAGTTACAATTAATGAAATAAACATATTCTAGTAACAAAATAAGCTATTTATTAACGTCTGTTAACAGAAATGAATGCGTGTAATTCACCCCAAATTCTAAGACCTCTACATTTAGGGCACTCTTCGGCCTTTCAGCCCAGTACTTTGATCAGCCCACGTAGATTTGGTTCTTGCTGTGAACTGTGCCCACCCCTCTCCCAGCATCGCTCATCTCCTTGTCCCCATGTCTGGATGGGCAAAATAGCAGATCTGAAGTTCTTAACCTGGGTCAGAGAGTGAGTCTAGAGTTGTGCCTGGGGGAGGGGGCTGTGAACTCCTGAAAATTGATTGCAATTATTTTGTGGGGGAATATGTGGTACATTTTCTGGCTTCAAAGCACCTGGGATTAGGCTGCCTAAAATCAAATTCTGGCTTTAGCTCTTGTGACCTGAGATAGTTAATATCTCTGTGTTTCAGTCTCCTTGTCTGTGAAATGTGAAATGGAATAATAGTACATACTTCATGGGGTTGTAAGAATTAAATGTGTTGGGGCGCCTGGATGGCTCTGTCAGTTAAGTGGCTGCCTTTGGCTCAGGTCATGATCCTAGGGTCCTAGGATCAAGTTCCGTATTGGGCCCCTAACCCAGCAGGGAGCCTGCTTCTCCCTCTGCCTGCTCTGCCTGCTGTTCCCCCTGCTTGTGCTCTCTCTCTCTCTCTCTCTGTTAAATAAATAAAAATCTTCAAAAAAAAATTAAATGTGTTGATACATGTAAAGCCCTTGGAAAGGTGCCTGGCATATTGTAAATGCTCAGTGAATGTTAGTTGTTAATATTATTATGGGGAGAGAAACTATAAATTTCATTTACAAAGTAAATTAGATCTTACTCTTACCCAATTTAAAAAGACACAGTGGCAGCCCACAGCAGCTCTGTTAAAATCCACATCCTTCATGGGGTCTAAGAGGCCCAGGTGATCTGGCCCTAGTACTTTGGGCCACTGGCCAGTCTCCCCCTTGCTCCCTGAACCAGTCTCAGCTGGTTTCTTTCGGTTCCTTCCTGTTACTGAGCTCTCCCTTGTCTCTAGGCCTTCCTGTTCTCTGGATGGAATGCTCCCCACCCCCACTGGCCTCCTTCTCTTTCCTGGGGAGTTCTGACTTCAGGTTTCAGCATAAAGGCTCCCTGTTAAGACACCATCTCTTACCTAAATGAGGAGGCTCTGTATCTTTTTGGCTTAGGTCATGATCTCAGGGTCATGAGATCACGCCCTGTGTCAGGCTCCATGCCCACGTGGAGCCTGCTTAAGAATCTCTTTCTCCTTTGCCCTGTGCCCCTCCCCTCCTTACATTCTCATGGTCTCTCCACCCCCCCCCCCCCCCCGCTTCCAAAAAAAAGAAGTCAAGTAAATATATAATTCTCCACAACACTTTTAGAAGAAAAAGTTCCATTTCTTACTGATAGGTCTCTGTACCATGCAGGTGGGAGGGATTTTCTTATTAGATATCATAAAAGGATATATGCTTGCCCCTTGGATACCTGTTATTCTTTATAAAGAAGAGTGGAATTAAAGTATAATTAACTATATCTTAGGAATAGTTGGTTGGGTTAATTTCAACATCGGGGCAGCTGAGAATTAAGCAGAACCTTTTCAACCTCATTTAAAAATCTCTCCCAAATCCACTAGTTCTCTTCCTCATCTCTGAAACTGCAGGAAGGTCGACACAAACACATTTGGGTGCTCCAGAGTCCTGAGGAGGCTTGGCCCCATCTCTGAACTTCTGCCGTGACTGAACACAAGAATATATAAAACGAGGACGTGCTCTGGAAATCTCAGCTCGCTGTCCAAATCCTCTGCTGCTTTCTCCTTCCTACATGGGAACTAAAGGAGAAAAATCCCAGTAGATCGTGAATTCCACTTAATCAAGTCTTACTTCTCTAAATTTCCAACATTTTTCCCAAATAAAAATAGCATAAGTTGTGGTCATGAATTTCGGGCAGAAGACAACAGTCCCTGTAACTTTCTTATCTCGGTTACGTTACTATTTGCCCCAGGTTCCTCAGTTGCAGAGAGGGAAGACTAAAGGATTGCTGTTCTGTTATCAATTTTAGCTGAAGCCTCCGCTTACCTCCCGGCTCTGGAAACATTCGACCTCTCTTGGAATAAATGTATTGGTGGCAACCTGAAGCTGCTTCTGGAAACACTGAAGTTCTTAGCATCCCTTCGCGTGCTGAGACTGAGCAGCTGTGGCCTGGTGACGGAGGACGTGGCTCTCCTGGGTTGGTATCCACTGGTCCGACGGCAGTCCTGGCCCACGGAGCCTAGTGTGCCTGCACTGCAGGGGAAGGGTGGCAGGGAGCTGGGCCAGGCCTATGGTGGACCCTCTTTGCCCCTTCCCTTCTTTCTCTTGGACATCTGCTTAGGAGAGAGCTGGTGGAAACCAATAAGGGCAACTCCCAAGCCAGGAAGACAGAGAAGGGTGTTTCACAAAGGGACAGATGGGCGTAGACATGGCAGTGCGGCATTCCAGCTTCTGCTCCCTGCTTTCCCCGCACAGGGAGGGAGGGGAAGGACTGTCCTGGTCTCTTACTCAAACTTCAGTTCCCTCCAGTCTGCCTTCACAAAGTTTGTCCTGTCCCCGTGGTACCTGCACTGTTACTTAATTTTTCCTTTATATTGAGTCTTTAACCTAAATGCTTTTTTTAAACAGGAAACTCATCATCACCATAACTGAAATACGGGAATCACCTCTCATAGACATTAGTACACTGTTGCCAGCTGAAGGCTTTGAATAGAGGTTCATCCTCTGTTAGAAAAAGGGGAAGAGAGGTCTTTAGGAGCATCAGTCGGACCCTTTCTCCATGTCAATTTAGAAAGATGGAAAGAGAGTTGAATAAGGAATAACTTTTGCACGGCGGGATTCCAGGGTATATAATATAATACCTTTCCCAAGTCTCCCCTAAAATCACCTCTTTTATGTCCACTTCCCACTGGGAAACAATGAATTGGAAAGTACATCTGTGTCTCTCCTCTACCCTTGTGCCCACATCCCCAGGACCACGCAGCCATCTGCCCCCCAGATCTCTTAAGTGATGAGCACCCCTCCAAAATTTTTTTGTGAATAACAAGTTTTATTATATCTGGTTAGCCATTGCCACTTTTATATTGCTTGGATTATTTTAACAAATGTTCTTTAAGAAATACTTAATCACTTGTAGCTTTTTTTCTTTTATAAGTAATAACAGTTTCTCAGAGTAAACTACAAAAGTATTTCCATGACTTACGATCCTATTACCCAGATTTTTAAAAAAATCTAATAAGTATAAAATAGTGAAATATAATAATTAGGATACTCACATGATTGGAAAATTCAAACAATACAAGTAAGTTAAAACGATGCCTGCGATTTGGCTTAAAATACAGTAATACGATCATCTCAAAAATTATATAGAAATCTCAGGACATGCAAAAAAAGCATCTGACAAGAGTCAAAATCCATGCGTGATAAAAACTCCCAGGAAAGTGGGATTAGAGGGAATATACCACAACATGATAAACGTCATCTACGTCAGTCCTACGGCTAACATCGTACTCAATGGTGAAAAATGGAGAGTTTTTCTCTAAGGTCAGGAACCAGAGAAGGATGTTCACTCTTGCCACTTTTATTCAACATGGTACTGGAGTCCCAGCCACAGCAGTCAGGAAATAAAAGGCATCCAAACTGGTAAGGAGAAGTAAAGCTTTCACTATGATGCATGATGACATAATACTACATCTAGAAAACCCTAAGGCTCCACCAAAAAACTATTAGAACTGCTAAATGAACTCAGAAAAGCTACAGGATACAAAGTCAATTTGCAGAATTCTGTTGCATTTCTATACTTAATAATAAAGCAGCAGAAAGAGAAATTTGAGAAAACAACCCATTTACAATTGTACCCAAAATAATAAAATACCAAGGAGTAACTTAACCAAGGAGGAGAAAGACCCATACTCTGAAAACTATAGGAGACTGATCAAAGAAATTGAAGATGACCTAAACAAATGGAAAGATACTCCATGCTCATGGGTTGGGAGAAGAAATATTGTTAAATGTCCATACTATCCAAAGCAATCTACAGATTTAATGCAACCCTTATCAAAATATCAACAGCATTTTTCGCATAACTAGAATAATCCTAAAATTTGTATAGAATTACAGAAGATCCCAAGTAGCCAAAACAGTCATGAAAAAGAACACAACTGGAGGTATCACAATCTCAGATTTCAAGATATACTACAGAGTTGTAATAATCTAAATACTATGGCCCTGGCACAGATACAGACAGACACACAGATCAATGGAACACAGCAAAGACCCAGGGCAGAAAAAAAAATCTTTGCTTATGTGGTCAAGTAACCTACAACAAAGGAGGCAAGAATATACAATGGGGAAAAGACAGTCTCTCGATAACTGGTGCTGGGAAAACTGAACAGCTACATGCAGAAAAATGAAACTGGACCACTCTGTAACACCACACACAAAAGCTCAGAATGGATTAGAGACCTAAATATGAGACCAGGAACCATAGACTCATGGAAGAAAACATAGGCAGTGATCTGTTTGACACTGGCCTTAACAACATTGTTCTAGATGTGTCTCCTCAGGCAAGGAAAACCAAAGCAAAATTAAACTGTTGGGGCTACACGAAAAGCTTTTGCACAATGAAGGACAACACCAAAAAACATGAAAAGGCAACTTATTGAATGGGAGAAAATATTTGCAAGTGATAGATTCAGTAAGGCATTAATGTCCAAAATATTTAAAGAATTCAAACAATTCAAAACCAAAAAACCCCAAATAATCCAATTTAAAGATGCACAGAGGAAGCAGAGAGACATTTTTCTGAAGACGACATGCAGATGGCCAACCAGACACAGGAAGAGATGCTCAGCATCACTAGTCATCAGGGGAATGTAAATCAGAACCACAATGAGGGAGGGCCTGGCTGGCTCAGTAAGTAGAGTGACTCTTGATCTAAGGGTTGTATGTTTGAGCACCACATTGCGCATAGGGAATACTTAAAAATAAAATCTTAAAAACCACAACAATATGAAGTATCACCTTACACCTGTCAGAATGGCTAAAATCAAAAAGACAAGAAATAGCAAGTCTTGGAGAGGATGTGGAGGAAAAGGAACCCTCCTGCACAGTTGGTGGAAATGTAAATTGGTGCAGACACCCTGGAAACCCATATGAAGGTTCCTCAAAAAATTAAAAATAGAAATAGTACATGATCCAGTAATCCTACCACTGGTTCTTACCCAAAGAAAACAAAAACACTAACTTGAAAAGATATACACCCCCCCATGTTTATACCGGCATGAATTGTAATATCTAAGATATGGAAGCAACCTAAGTGTCCACAGATAGATGAATGGGTAGAAAAGAGTGGTGCGCGTGCATGCGCGTGCGCGCGCGCACACACACACACACACACAAATATTACTCAACCATAAAAAAGAATGAGATCTGTTTTTTTAAATACATCCATTTTATTTATTTATTTTTAAAGTACGTTTTATGCCCAACATGGGGCTTGAACTCATGACCCAATAATGGGATCAATAACTCAACAATCTTGAACTTGTGCAGAGTCTTATGCTCTACAGACTAAGCCAGCCAGGTGCCCCAAGAATGAGATCCTCTATTTGCATGGACATGGTTAGACCTAGAGGGTATAATCCTAACTGAAATAAGTCAGAGAAAGACAATACTATATGGTTTCATTTATATGCAGAATCTAAAATGCAAAACAAACGACAACAAGCAGACTCTTAAATGCAGAGAACAAACTTATCATTAGTTACCAGAGGAGGTGGAAAATGGGTGCAATAGATCAAGAGAACCAAGCGGTATAAAAACTTAATAAATAAGTCATGCAGATGAGAAGTATAGCATAGGGAATGCAGTAAATAATACTTTTATAAGTATTATAAATAAAATACAGTCATATCTCAGAGATATTGCGGGTTTGGTTCAAGACTACCACAATAGACCAAATATTGCAAAAAGTCAAGTCGAGTACATTTTCTGGTTTCCCAATACATACAAAGTTATGTGTACACTATACTGTGGTCTATTAAGCATGCAATACATTATGTCTAAAAAAAGAATGTACCTTAGTTAAAAAATACTTTATTGTGGGGCGCCTGGGTGGCTCAGTCTGTTCAGTATCTGACTCGTGATTTCAGCTCAGGTGATGATCTCAGGATTGTGAGATCGAGCCCCACTGGGCATGGAGCCTGCCTAGGATTGTCTCTCTCCCTAAAAAAATACTTGTTTGCTTAAAAGAGCTAACCATCATCTGAGCTTTCAGCAAATCCTACCACAGATCACGGTAACAAATTAGGAAAAAAATTCAAATATCATGAGAATTACAAAATGTGACACAAAGACACAGAGTGAGCAAATGCTGTTGGAAAAATGGTGCTTGATGCAGAGTTGATCCAAACGTTCAATTTGTTAATTTAATAAAAGCACTATCTGTGAAGCACAGTAAAGTGAAGTGTGATAAAAGGAGGAATGTCTGTACTAAAAAAAATAAATACGTAAATAGAATGGAAGGATTAGATGAAACAAGATTGTTGTAATGAAGGTAAGTTTTGAATCTGAATGACAGGGACATGGGAGTTTATTCGGTCTATTTTTTTGTACCCTTTAAAATTGCCATAATAGGGGCACCTGGGTGGCTCAGTGGGTTAAAGCCTCTGCCTTCGGCTCGGGTCATGGTCCCAGGG
Organism: Meles meles; assembly: GCF_922984935.1. Taxonomy (NCBI): domain Eukaryota; kingdom Metazoa; phylum Chordata; class Mammalia; order Carnivora; family Mustelidae; genus Meles; species Meles meles. The sequence goes on from NC_060069.1 coordinate 68,262,231, forward strand.
TCCTGGGATTGAGCCCCGCATCGGGCTCTGTGCTCGGCAGGGAGCCTGCTTCCTCCTCTCTCTCTCTGCCTGCTTGTGATCTCTGTCAAATAAATAAATAAAATCTAATAAATAAATAAATAAATAAATAAATAAATAAAATTGCCATAATAGAAAAAATTGTAAAACGGAAAAGCATGCACATTGTCTCTAACAGTTAGGTCTTGAGATTATGGTGAGTAATGTTGCAGAGAGAGGAAGAGACCCACATCAATACGGACACCCACGAACAGAGTGCAGCTCTCGAGTGTATGGAATGGTAAGCTTTCGATGCACAGTGGACCCAAACCGTGGGCAAGGGAAAGCAATGGGGATGGAGCAACCAGCCTGCTCTGGGATCCAGGATACATGAAGAATGACTGAAAGACCGGGACACATTTACTCCTACAGGGAGAGAATTTGAGGGGAACAGACTGTCGTCCAACACCGCAAGGCTGGTGTGAGGAAGGAGCCAAAGTGTCTGGTGGGCTGCGGGGCAATCAGTGAACGTCACTGGAAGGCAGAAAGGGACCTGAAGGACAGGGGCTTTCTCCTGCTGAGACCCACCCCACTCCGTTGGGGGCAACCGGCAAGGGTGCCTCAGGCAGGAGCTGGCTGGTCACCAGTAGAGAAGCTGGAGGGAGAGTCGTCTCTGATCATTAATCCGGAGGCTGAATGAGGACCCTCCGGGGTGGGTCCTTGCCAACTCTGAGATCCCGTGCTACTCATACGATCTCTGTTGTCCATCACTGCATTTGGCTGGCAAGGAAGCACACGCTGGTTGCTCTGGGAAACTCTCCTATCTCAAGTTACTATCTTGAGTGTTACTCAAGTGTTACACTCTTGTTAACTATGCTAGTTACTATCTAGTGTTACTATCTTTTCTTAGCTTCATCACAAACTATTATTAAGTGCCATTTTAGGTCATACTGTGATAAGTGCTCTTCAAAGGGAAAACTGTTCTATGAATTGGAGGTCCCTAAGGTGACTTAGAAATCACCCACGTGTATTTTACCATGAAAAGTGCTCAGTTAAATACTTGCTGAACGAAGAATGACTGAATGAGCAGAGACCAACTAAACAGTATTACATAGCAAGATGAAAATTTATAAATGGTCCTCAGTTAAGTGAGAGCCATCACTCCTCACGTTTAATTAGAGTCTGTAGGAAGAGCTGGGGCTTTAGTGGAGCCAAGAGCAGGAACTTGACACAAAAGATATTCTTTGGGTTGGGATTTGGAAAGAGAGAGAGAGAGAAAAAAAAACAAAACTTTCAAGCTGTACTTGGGATACACAGAGAACAGATTTGGTACTAACGTGATTTCAGATGCCCCGAATAAAGCTGCTAGCTAATAACAAATCATTTCTAATCACCAATCATTACTGATCTTGGAACTGGCAAACAGCCACAGGAGACAGTTTTCTTGTATTTTAGCATTTAGTGTGACTTTATTTTTCAGCATCGGTAATACATGCAGGTCACCTGGCCAAGCTACGGGAGCTCGACCTAAGCTATAATGACGGCATCTGTAATGCAGGATGGGCCATCTTCTGCCAAAATGTGTGGTCCCTCAAAGAGCTGACCGAGCTGGATATCAGCCTTCGGCCATCAATTTCTCGAGATTGCGGACAATGGTTTGGACACTTGTTAAATGCTATCACCAAACTTTCCGAGATCACGGAGGTAGGAATGAGAAGATGGATCCTCCTCACTTCACAGGAGGAAGAACTAGAACATTTTTACCAAGATCACAGGCACAGCATTCACTTTGACCTCGGTGAGTTTCAGGAAGCTGATTTCCCAAGGCTTAACTAAGCTATAAACCATTATCTGGAGGAGGAAAAGAGCATGAATGAATCTTAGTGTAATCAAAAGAGTATCAGCTTCTGGGCTGTTTAATGGGATTGATGTTAATGAAAGTTTTGTAAGTATGTATATGGTAATCTAAGTACAACTTTACTTTCCAATGGAAAGGATTATGTGTTTCCATGGAGTTTCATTTATTCTGGATATATAGTTCACTTAGTGTTTAGAAGGCCTGCCAAAAATGTTTAGATTCTGGTAATATCTTTCTTCTTGGCCTAAAATTTTCTGTCTTCTTTTCCCACATGATCAATGTTCTAAATACAAGCGTGTGTGAGTGTGTGTATGTGTGAGTGTGTGCATGAAATTCTAACGTGAAAGGCACTAGCTATGATAGTTTCATGCTATCTTTACTATTATATGTGTCTTAATGTAATTTTTTGCATTTTTGTCAGAAAGTATACTCTTCCCTGGTTTATTATTTTATGTTCTGGTGCTTTTTATCTCAGATATAAACCATGAACACTAATGATGGTCACAGACATATAAATCTTAGTAAAAAGTGGTCAAAACTTTGAAACCCAGTATCAAAAACACATCTTAATAAAATAAATTAAAATCTTTTATTGCTAAAATAAAATAACATTAGCTCTGGGCACTTTTTGGTATGGATTATTCTATGTAAAATCTATTTAATTTGTTAATTAAAGTTTTTATCTTGCTCTAAATGATTTTTGAAATTTTTGGTTATGTTTTTGCAGGAGCATGAAACCCATTACACAGCAGAAGTGTTTGTCTGCTTACACATTTCTATTCTGATACACTCTAAGCAAATTATGCTTGGTTTCTTGTTGCTATACTAGTAATTTATATTGCAATTATTGCTTGAAGGACATGTAGAATTTGAAATCAATATTACTCCATAAGGAAGTCATCAGGAATGAGGAGACTTTGGGTGGTGTAGATGGGGATGTTTTAGGCAATCATGGTATTCTTCATTCTCTGGGCATTTCCATGAATTCCATGAGCCCCTGTGCTCATGTATTTCCATGAACATATGCAAACCTATGTACAACTAGCCCAAAACCAGAAACAGACCAATATCCTTCAAAGGGTGAATGGTTGGACAAACTACGTACTAGGCGATACCACTCAGCAATAAATTGATTCATGCAACAGTGTGAATGGACTTTGACTTACGCAGAGTAAAAAAGCCAATCCCCAAGTGTTACACACTATGTGATTCCATTTACATGACATCCTTGAAATAAAACTGTATAGCTGAAGACAAGGTTAGGGATCTGGAGATGGGGTGGACGGTAAGTGTGACTCAAAGGAATAACACCAGAGAGATTTGTGGTGACAGCTATGTAAAACTTACATGTGACATAACGACACTGAACTACACACACATACACATGCACACACACAAGTTTACGTACAACCTATAGAATCTGAATAAGCTCAGTTTATGGCACCAATATCAGTTTTCTGGTTTTGGTATCCTATTAGAGTTATGCAAGATGTCAACACTGAGGGAGGGTGAAGGGTGCATGGACCTCCCTGCCCATTTCTTTGGAACTTCCTGTAAGTCTCTATTTCAAAATTAAAAGTTTTAGGGCTGCCTGGCTGGCTCAGTCCAGAGCGTATCCGACTCTTGATCTCGGGGTCATGAGTTTGAGCCCCATGTTGGGGGTAAAGATTACTTAAATAAATAAACTTAAAAAGTTTTTTTAAAGTAGACAGGATAGTACAATGAACCTCCATTTACCTATCACAAGCATCTACAACTAACAACTTAATGCCAATCCTGTTTCATTGGGATCCCCCACACTTGCCTCTCCCTGATATTATTCTGGGGCAGTTCCCAGGCATCGTATCATTTCATCCATAAATATTTCAATAAAGTGAGAATCTTTATTTTTATACATAGTCATGTTTCTCTGAATAATTTTAGTGTGGTAGACCATCTAATTCCTACACATGTTGCTTTCTTAATCCAACAGAGTTCATTACCTCAATTCATTATAGAATTATTTCCTGTTTTTCTTTGCAGTTTTTCCTTTTACATCCTTTTTTCCTTTCTTATCTTTTGGAGAATTCTTTCCTTTCTTCAGGACTTTTTGCAGTTCTTCAAATCTCCCCAATCCTTTCCGGACCATTATTCCACGCCACCATGCCTGAATCTGAAAACAAGATAAACCCAGAAAGCATCAGCTGTTATCACTCGGGACCGGGGATGATTATCTCTTCATTCCAGTAAGTAGTTTTAAAGATGTGAAGAATGGAATGTCATTAGAACTCCACACCTTATTTTCTCTTTCAATCTGCCATTCTGGCAAATGTAACAACAACGAATCAGTGCTTTTATGTCCCAGGCACTGCTGTAGACATTCAGGGAACAGCAGTTAAATGCCAATGTCCCAGACCTCACATTGCAGAGAGAAGAGAACACAGGAATGAACACAGGAATGTGTGATTTCATAGATGCCAGTAAACACCACAGAGACAACAGTGCACAGTACGGGGAGTCAGGAGGGCCTGCAACCGCCCTCCCTCTCCTCACTGGACTGCTGGGCTCCTGCCTACAGCCAGCCCCCATTCCTTCCGAGGTCCTGTGCCCTCCCACCTACTCAGAAACATCCCTCCCCTAGCGGTAGGCTCTGAACCTCCCGGGGCCTCCCCACTTCTTCCAGAATAAAAGCTCAAGTCCTTACAAGGGGCTTACAAGGACCTCTCGGATCTGCTCCCTTCCTCTTAACTGCAAGGACCTCTCTCCCCCCACTTGATCACTCTGCTCGGGCTGTCGGGCCTGCTCACAGTCAGCCACACCCCACACAATTCCACCTCCCGGCTCTTGCTTTTGCGGCTGTTTCTGCCTGGAAAGCTCTTTCCAATACTCAGATGGCTTAACCTCCAGTTCTCCAAGTATTTCCTCAATTGTCATAGCTGTAGACTGAATTGTCTCTCCCCATCCCCAGCTCATATTGGAAGTCCTAACCCCCAATGTGATTGTCTTTGGAGGTGGGCCCTTTGGAGGTAATTAGGCTTGGATGTGGTCATTATGGGATCTTCATTAATGCTCTTATGAGAGACAACACACAACTTAGTCTTCTCTCTGTCTCATGAGGGCACAGCAAAAAAACAGCCACATGTAAGGCGGAAAGAGAGCTCTCACCAGTGACCGACCACACTGGCCCCCTAATCCTGGACTTCTCACCTCTAGCACTGTGAGAAAATGTCTGTGGTTTGAGCCACCCAGTGTACGGTATATTGTTATGATAGCCAGAGCTGACTAAGACAGTCATTTTTCCAATGAGGCCTGCTCTGACCATCTCATTTAAATAGAACCCTCCCCCACCTCACCCCCGCCAGCCCACTCAATACACACACGACTTCTGGCAACCTCAGTTCCCCTCAGCTTGAGCTTTTTCCAATGCCACGTATCACTTTCTAACAGACAATATAATTTTCTGTTTTATATGTCATGTTTTTATTTCCATCATACTAGACTTTAAGCAATACAAGGACAGAAAAATTTATTTTGTTCACTGATGTATTTCCAGTGCCTACAAAAGTCCCTGGCACCTAGCAGAAGCTCAGTAAGTATTTGCTAATGAATGAATGAGGTGGGTGGGGAATGCTGTTCTATATGTGATGGATCAAGGGCAGATGAGGATATGTGAGCAAGGACTGAACTAAGTGAGGGCCGGGGTCTTGTCCATATCCGGGAGAAGCATCTCTGGGCAGAGGGAGGAGCAGGCTTGGACTTTGGGGAAAACACCAAGAATCTGTTTGTGATGTGAAAATGGGATGAAGAATACAGGAGAATGAGAGCAGCCACACAGGAGTTCAGGGGGTGAATTTCCAGGGGAACAGTATTGCCCTCTAGAGGCATTCTAGGCATTTTCCGGGCTTTTTGATGTCTTGAGGTTTAGCCATCTTCCATGGTCTGACATGCGCCCCAGGGCACAAAGACTTTCCCAGGGTGTGAACGCTTGGATAGTCCGGAGGCGATCCATTTCCAGAGCTTCAACTTCCACCCCTGCCCACAATGTATCTGCCTAGGAAGCAGGCTGCCGGTTCTCCATTCCCACCCTGCTTCCTGGCTGCCCCTCTGGCACACCTCTCAGCCACCCAAATCTGACTGGGGTGTGTGGCCCTGGACTCCAAAGACCTCTGGGACACCACAAAAACCAGACAATACAAAATAGTAGTATCAGAAAAACAAAACATACGAACAAACAACAATAACATAAAACACTCTTACAAAGAACTGTTGGTTGTGGTGGTGGGGGATGGTTAGATGAGTGGAAGAACTGATGAGGTGAAGAAGTACAAACTTCCAGTTATAAAAAGTACAGCATACGGGAACACAGTCAATAATATTGTAATAATGCCGTATGGTGACACATGGGGACTACACTTGTAAGGTAAGCGTTGTGCAATGCACAGAATTCTCAAGTCAGTATGTTATGCACCTGAAACCAATATAACATTGTATGTAAATTATATTTCAATAATAAAAGACTAGCAGTATTGATGTTGGCCCTAGGGACTAGGTAACCAATGTTTTTGTAAGGCAAATGGTTCCCAGTTCTTTGCCTTCAAGAAAATTGAAAGACCAGTTGATTTGCCAGTCAAGAGTCCACTTTCTGATTTTTGGGGATATAAATCTGGAAGAAGTTCAGAGATGTGTGAAGTATTACCATTTAAAATGAAATAATATAGGCACACACACACACACAAACTTCTTCCATTCTTGTAACTAATCTATGTAAATAAGGTTTCTCAGCGTTTCATCTGTAAAATGAAAAATAGGAATAGAACCAATGTCAACCCTGTCTCATTCTAGCAATAACTAACAATTATACAGGGATATATAAACTATATCGGAGAAGTCTCACATTTGTGTATGTATTTCCCCCAAATCCTCTAGGTCAAATAATTAAATACCAAAATGTGTAATGGATTTTATAGTGTTTTCATCAATTTTATACCACTAATAATTGTAATATGACTTAATCAGGACATTAAAAATCCTATGGTCAAAGAAAAAAATTTTAATTTTAAAACTTAATTAGTATAAATATTTGTGCTGCCTGAAAGTATGAAAGGGGATCTATAAATGACTTAAAGTTATATATATAAAACATTAAGCTCAATTCTTAAGGGAAAGTGAAATAGAAATACATGTTCAAGAAGAAAAAGAAAGGATATAAAATTTCTGCCTATGGGACACCTGGGTGGCTCAAGCCTGACTGGTGGTTTCGGCTCACGTCACCATCTCATGGTTGTGGGACTGAGCCCAGCCACTGGTTCTGGGCTCAGAACCCAGCATGGAGTCTGCTTAAAAGATTCTTTCTCCCTCTTCCTCTGCCCCACCCCCACTCAGTGCGCATGTGCATGCGTGCACGTGTGTGTGTGTGTGTGTGTGTGTGTGTGTATACACATGCACACAAGCGATCCTTAAAAAAAAATTTCTGGCTATAAGAGCTTGCTCGTGCATTTTGTAAATTGATGTGACTGACATACCAAATCATAATGGTATTTAGATTCCACTGGGTATGTTTAAAATACTGATCTAAGAGCTCTATTTTAAGATGTCAGTATTTAAAACTCGCTGAAAAGTAAATCCTTTGCAATAATTTAAACTTAGTGGCAAAAGAATTTAAACATCAATTTCAAAATGTGCAAGAGAGTACATGGTTTTTCAAAACACTTTTGGGAAGTATCCAAAAAGTATTATATTCATTCTTCCAGTGCAGCCATTCTTGAGTATATACATATTAAATATTTTAATATAAATTATTTTCCTTCTTTACGTTGCAGCTCAGGCATTATTTTCATTTGTCAAAATTACGGGTTTTGGTAGATTATATTATCTGAGTTAAATTTCAGAAGAGTAAAGAAGGTATCACATACTATTTAGCATAAAAGAAAGGGTGTTAGGTTTGATACGGTTGAGGGCCATTGCCAGAAGAGGGTCTTGCAAAGTAAAGACTGACTCTTGCTTCAGGTGAAAAAATGAATCATGGACTTCAGTAGAGTAGTGATAAGATCTCAACCTGTGTTTTAACAGCACTGGTCTGACAACTGAGCGGAAGGTATACTGTAAGGGGAGCAGGTGTGGAAGTGAGGACTAGGGTGGTTGTCAAGATGTGAGACAATGGGGGCTTGAATCAAATGCATAATGTATACTGAATCCTGACTGACGTGGACACTGGCCTGGCCTGGCCTGGTCTAGCCGGGGGTAGCGTATTATCTCTATGGGCTAGGGGGGCAAGGAGGAGATGACAACATTCTTTGACCCCGTCACCCTCACTCCCCCATCCCCCACTTTAAAGGCTCTTTGCCCTTTGATCCAGGGCAGAACTCTGGTCCCCGTAGCCCTGCTCCACAAATACTTTGATTTCTAATTTTTCAGTCTTATCTTAGAGACTTTGTGAATATAAGCTTTTCAGTCCAGTGAACAGCTCTGGGATTGGAAGTCTGGGTTTCTTTCACCTCTTTGCTGTCTTCTTAACTGGCAGAGATGAAGAATGAAATGCAAAAATGCTAAGATGTTCAAAGATCCTCTTGCTTAATTCTGAGGATATAAAGGAAATAAGAGGGTTTACTCTTGATGAGGACAAGGTATAGATGTGTAAAGAGCAGCCCCGGCGTGGTCTGTAATATCTTTACCACTGGCCCTTCTCCAAAGCAGCTGTGAACGTGCTATCCAGAATTTTTTTACCTTTGTTGCCATTATCTTCATGTTTCTTTTTTCCTTAAAGTGTGCCCATATAGCCTGGATGCCTTCAGTATACACTTCTTTTGGGGGGTCCTTTAGGGGGTTGTCCGCCAGTGTCAAAACCTTTAGATTCACTAGATTATCCAAATTCTCTGGAAGACAGGTGATCAAGTTGTCCTCAAGCAGTAATTCTTTCAAAGCTGAAACAATTTGTTTTTAATGACAGATTTGTCTTAAGAAGAAGCAAAGTCAACCCCTGCATTCTTTAGTCCAGTTACTTTGAAATGCGTGTCCCCTCCTGAGTCATGTAACAAAAGACACATTTAATGAGGCAAACTAAGTTCTCTTCCTTATAACAATTCAAAGTTGTTAGAGCCAGTGTACATAAGTATGAGACAGAAATAGTACACACGGAAAAAAATGTGACAATGTTTCAGTCCTCCAGGAACCAAGGACAGGATGAAAATGCATGGTCAGGTGCATTACTAAGGAGTACTGCATACCCATTCCTGACTTTAATCTATGGCAAAAAACATTTTTTTAATTTGGTCCCATGAAAAGCTCAGCAAAAGGCTGTTAAATGGATGGATAAATTGACACACGTACAAATAAAGAATGATTTAGCCTAGCGTGAAATGTTTGGGTGTTTAAATACGGGTCATAAATGATTCTTCATGCCAGTCATACAGCTCCAAAAGCCCTTTCTCTTGCAGATTTCACCACTCTGGGTCAGCACTTTTCCTTTTATTCAAGTGACTTAGTGACCTAATGCAAACTCCAAATTCTGGCATGTCGTAGGTAGGCAATAAAGTATGGTCATTGGTATAATGACTATATGATATATATATACAGTATATAATGGTATGATGACTATATGGGCGAATGCAAATTTTCTTAGCCATTGCTATTTACTTCTCTATTCAGTTCCCAGTAAACAATCTAACTGCCTTTGTGAGGTTCTTAGCTGTACTAATCAGGAGGCTGGCCTTCCCTGTCTGGCTAGGGAGACCTGCGAGGAGGTAATGGGGTTGGGCTAAGCTCTCTAAATTGAGATTGGTCTTTAGTGAATCGAGGAAATGGGAAATGCGTCATCATGGGACATGCTGGCTTCACAGTCCACCAGACTGGGGATCTACCAAGACTCCTCACCTTGTGCCTGGCAAATGGAATCCGGAAGTTGTTTTAGGAGGTTGTGATGGCAGTCCAGAATTTCCAGGTTAGGCATTGATCCCAGGGATGTGGGCAGGTACTCCAGATGATTGTTCTCTATATACAGCTCTTTAAGACTCTGAAAAACATGAGAGTAAGACCATGATGCTCCTTACACTGATAGAAGAATGAAAATGATCACAATCACTGGTAAGTTCCCATACTCTTTGAATGAGGGATACTATGCATTGGGATAAAGGGAAACACGTACTTATTTAAAGAACCATCACCAAAACATAAGATTATTTTTGAGTAAAACCATTAGATATGGTTCCCAGTTTTTCAGGGAAAAGAAAACATAGGAATCTAGTGTTCGTTTCGCACAGACTTTATGGAGAGATAATTGTGATAATTTAACTATATATATCATTTGCTCCCTTTTACCAGCTAATTATCTGCAGCAGTTCATAACGAACTGAAATTGTGTCAAGTATCAATCTAACATTGCCCAGGTTTGAAGTAGCCAAATGTGCAGATAAGGAGTTAGCTATTTTCCAATCCGCTGGGCAAAAATGTAATGTTTGCATCTCACCCGAAGATTTCAGGGAGTGTTATGTGGCCTGTCAAAGAGCCGGATGATGAGAAGAATTCTGAATGTAGGACACAGTAATGAAGAATCAGGAACAGGACCTCCGTGTCACAGGTGAGAAGTACCCGGCTACATACACTGTCATTCAGGTCCAGGATGGGAGGTCATGTTGTGGCCTGCATCTACTTTATCCTTAGTAAGAGTGCAGTACCAAAAACATGGAAAAAAATTCTCAATTCTTTGTGCATACATTAAGACACAGTGTAAGGCTACCTTGAATGAAGTTACCTTGTTGCTTTGTCAGGATTTAGCACAGGGTTGCGGACCCATCTCCACAGGAACCCAGGACAATGTTAAATATACCCTGATTGGCCTGCCACCATGCAGGGAGGGAGGTCACCTTGACCCATCCAAAATGCAGGCACCTAGCCATGTCACCTGTATGACACTTTAACTTAAAATAGTACAATTTTCAGGGGCCTCTTACAACAAGGTAGTAATCAAATGGAAAGTGGAACGGCTCAATTTCTGCAAATAAAACATGCCAAACAGCACAGTGGAAAGGAGTATGGCATGGCATAACTTCTTGGTGTGTTCTTTGAGGATGGACCCAGCAGCTCAGGAAAACAGCGTTAGAATGACTATTTGTTCGCAGTTGGAAATCTAGTATGGATGATTCCACAGGCAGCCCACGGCGGGCGGGGGGGAGACACCACCGTGTTTTCTCAGTCTCAGCCACCTTAAAGAATCAGTGGGCACGAACTGTTTTGCCTACTCGTCTGGGGAGGAGGCTTACCTGTAGTTTACTAATGTGTTCTGGCAAAGAGGTGAACTTGGCTCCTTGGTCTTGCCCGATGCATAATTTCTCTAAAGACTCTAAAGAAAGGATTTCTTCTGGAAATGAAAGGAACTGATTTCCTGTTAATCCAAGCATCTTCAGCTTTGAAAGTGAGCCGAAGTCTGGCGGTAACTAGAAGTATTCCAAAAAGGTAAGTTTCATGTCAAGATTATTTTAAACAGTAAGATAATAAATGGGGTTTTTAGTTTTGAGGCCCATTGATAACCATAAAGCAGAGCAATTTAGCAATTCCTGCTGAGAAAAGTTGGCACACATGTCTGCATATAGAGTATTTATATGGTAGATCTAATATCTGGAGTCCCACTCTTTCCCCGAGCCTCTCTGCTCCTCACTTTTAGGCACTGCTTGAAATTGAAGCAATTTTTAACTTACTTTATTGCAAATTTTTGAACTATAATGTAGCTTGACAGTCCTGAAAAAGTACTGAAGTTTTTAGTGTAATATTGCAACTATAGTCTGAATAAATCCAGTTATTAGAACTGATCAGTTGAGGAACATGACCTCTCAACCTGAAAGGCAGTAATTAGAAAAAAAAGTCAGCAATTTAGAAACTTCAGCTGAGATCTCAGTGGGGCGTACCTGGGTGGCTCAGTTGGTTAAGTGTCTGCTTTTAGCTCAGGTCATGATCCCAGAGTCCTGGGATGGAGTTCCATGTCAGGCTCCCTGCTCAGTGGGGAGTCTGCTTCTCCCTCTCCCTATGCCCCTCCCCTGCTCCTTTTGTCTCTCTCTCTCTCTCTTACTCTCTCCCTCTCAAATAAATAAATAAAATCTTAAAAAAAAAAAGAAAGAAATCTCAGTTGGAAGCAAACAACAAAGACTGTCGAGATTTTTATCTTGTCATATTCTGCCCTCCAATGAACACCAAGGCTTATGTGCCCTTTGTAGGTATTGGGTAGCCATTTTCCAGACTCCCAGACTGTCAGGCTTGGAAAGCCTTCCAAAGGTCATCTATTCCAATCCTTTAATAGGATGGTTGAATATATTTCACAGCTAGCCATCCAGCATACATTCAAACACCACCTCCTGGAATGAAAAACTCATTACTTGAATGGAGACCTCTAATCATCAGATTCCCTTCTCCTGTCAAGCCGAAATTTGTATCACTGTTATGTTCACTCATTGGTCTCTTTCTGGCCCCCTGGAACCACATGGAAAAATCTCATTCTTAAAATGTGACAGTCTCCCTATTGATGACATTACAGAGACACCTACTTTCTTGTAGGAAAAAAAAGCACAGCTATACATATCAACAGCTTTCTTCACTCACTTTGAACCACCTTCATCTGGCTTTACTCCTAATGGGGAAATCATTCCCCACATTTGCCTGTCCTCAGCCCTGGTTTCTCTTCCCCCCCATTCCTCTCTTCTTCATGAGAATGGTTACAGTTCAAGTCAGCCTGCTCTCTCCATAGATGGGGAGACAGATAAATAATTGGGAAGTAGGTCAAAAGAAAGCCCCTAGAAGGATAACATAATAGTAAGTTTCACACACCTGCCATCTTTTATATTTTTCCCTTTATTGTGTAGGGTGAGTGCTCATTTTCCTAAAAATGCTATAAAATTTTCATAGTTTTATTTATTTTTCAATCAGAGGAAGTTAATCTCCAGAGAAACTGTTGTTTAAGCTTTCCTTCTTGGCTGTTTCAAGATTCTTCATCAGGCACTTAGATCCCTTTAATACAAAGCATCAGCATCAATGCAGTTCAAAATGATAGGAAAAAGGTTTTCAATCTAACCCCTTCATTATAGCCTAGTAATGTCCCTCTTACAGCTGTTCAGTTAGCTCATAGGTTTAGTTTTTCTTTTTCAAAGCACATTGAATGTTTAAAGATTTTTAAATGTTTAAAGATTTGTTTTTGAGGATATTCAAGATCCAATCATTAATCCCGTCACAGTCACATTAAAGTGTAGTGGAAATAAATCTGGATGTGCAGAAAACCTATGGAGCGTCAAATGAGGAGCATCATTAGGGATACTCTAACCAAGCTTCTGTCATTTTGACGTTGAGCTGCCCTTTAACAGAAGATGGACCATACAAATAAAATCCATCTAGATACACACTGAAAGTCAGCTACTTTTGCATCCACCTAGACAAGAAAAAGCTACCGACCAGGCTCTAAGAGCAAGCAGTCCATCAGGAAAGTCTTTGGGGGAGGAGAGGTAAGGAGCTGGCTTAAAAGTCATGTGTCATTTTACAGAGAAGTGCACTGGGAGGGTAATTACTGGAGGGATTCGCATAATAGGAAATGAGAGAAGACCAAAAACCACAGAAATACCATCATAAGAACTGAAGAATAACAAGCAATGGGACACAGATTTTCACATTCAATATGATAATATTGAGTGATGAGGGAGCAGGAGGCTGGCTGAGGACAAAGCAAAAGCTGGCACCTTGCACCCCCTCTCCACCCGCTCCCCTCGGTAATATGTGTGACATTCCTCAGGCACCTCTAACTGCCATAAAAGAGAAACAAAGAGTTAACTTGCAGAGATCACAATCCTGCAAGATAGGAGTCTCCCTTGGTTTACCAATGTCCTGGAGATTTACAACAAAGAAGCTATTTTAACAATAGCACAATTTCCAGAGGCAAATAACTCAGTTCCTCAAGCCCTAAATAAAGTTAAATTTCTTCTAAACCCAAATCTCACTAACAAGGACACTTGATAGGAGAAATGTGAAACTTTATCTCTAGATCTCCAAGAGTGTGTCGAGAATCATTCCCAAGCATATGGCCCACTGATACACATCTAAAGGGTCTCACAAGAAGATTTTTACTACTAGTAATAAAAAACCTTTCTCCCAACAATAGTTAGTCCCTCGAGGTCCTGGAGACCTTGCTTCCAAAATTCCTTAGAGACTAACATCATCCCCTTTGTTCTCACCTACCCAACTCCTGTGTATATAACCAACCACTCTTCACATCCCCCGGGCAGCAGCAGCTCTTTCTGCCCATGGGCCCTGTCCCCGTGCTTTAATAAATTACCATTTTGCACCAAAGATGTCTCAAGAATTCTTTCTTGGTCATCGGCTCCAGACCTCAGCCCACCGAACCACACCTAGGTTTTAGAACTTCATCATTGAGCACATCCACATTTCAGCCAACTTGACTTGAGGTAAAACATGGTGTCCGGTGAGGCTTATGTTTGTTAAGGTGCCGTCTGTGTGTGATTCCCTCTTTTATTCTGATCTCTGAAAGTGTTTCCCAGGAAAGGATTAGGTATCATTCAGGACTCAGTAGGAATTAAGTCAGTGCGATATCCTTCCCAAGGGTACATCACATGTTGAGCCTTTCACTCCCACGTAGAACTGGACAGACTTTTTCCACTGTAAAAGGAATTTCTTACCTCAGTGTTGGAATAGCTGGGGGCGGGTGGGGAGGAGGCAGATGGCCTTGGAAAAACCTCTAAAATCCTCCAAAATGGGTTGCTACCTAAGTAGAGTTTAAACCCTAGATCACTTTCCTAAATCCTAAATTAGCATCAGAATTGTTACTTCCTGAAAGGCTGTTTTAAAACTACAGCAACTAGGAAAAACATCAACAGCGCTCCCCCCAAAGTTCTAAATTAAAAAGCGAGAAAGAGATTAAACAAAAACACCCCAACAAACCCTTAAGGCCTAGGACTAGAATAAAGTATGGTGAGCACAGGAGATCTGTGCCCATGGCCAGGAAAAGCAGACCTATTATCTGATACAGTCCTGGATTTCCAAATCTCTTGCTTTCTCCCCCTACAGTTGTAGCAGAACTCACTGTTGTTTTTAATTTTCAAATATTAAAAATAACGAAACAGGGACGCCTGGGTGGCTCAGTTGGTTAAGCGGCTGCCTTCGGCTCAGGTCATGATCCCAGCGTCCTGGGATCGAGTCCCACATCAGGCTCTGTGCTCAGCGGGGAGTCTGCTTCTCTCTCTGTCTCTTCCTGCCACTCTGTCTGCCTGTGCTCACTCTCGCTCTCTCTCTGATAAATAAAAAATCTTTAAAAAAAAAAAAATAACGAAACAAACACCTGTGCATGCACCATCCAAACCATTTGTTAATAAAATGAAATGTGCACCAACTAGACTCAAATAAAAAGAATTTTTAAGTAAATAAAATGAAATGCTGCAATTAAAACCGAGCTCCCCTGTGATCCCCTCCTCATTTCCTTGACTTCCTTCCTCTTTCCAGAGGCAGCCACTGTTAAGAATTCAGCGCGTTTTTTTTCTAGCTCATGTTTTATCCTTTTATTACATATATACATATTCACAACGTATGTGTTGTGTGTGTATGTATGGAGTTTGTGTGATTAAGAATTTATAAATAGCGTCAGGTTCTGCAATTCGTTTTCCTTTTTAAGAAACATCACAATTTTGAGATCTGCCTTGGCATATGGGTTAAATTATTGTATAGCTTTTAAATTTACGAATACAGCACAATCTGTGTGCTCACCGCTCTAGCGACAAATTTAGATCGTCTCCCGCGCTTCCTTACTGTCAACAGTGCTCCGCCGGACATTTGTGAACGCGCCACCCTGCACGCGTGGGAGAGTTTCTTCGGGGACTGTTCTGCAGCTCACCATGAGGGGAACATCAAGGCCCGAGGTTGTTCGTGCCGGAAAAAACCCTGCCCTGTGAAGAACCCCCGTTAGGAGGTGGTCTTGGTTCAGAACGCAGCCCCCGGGACCCAGCCGCTCTGGGTTGAAACTCTGTCTCCTACAGGGGTGTGGCCTCGTTAAAGTAGTTACCGCTCCCTGTGCCTCGTTGTCCCCGCGTGTCACTGAGGATAACAGCACCCACGTCAAAATGAGGACATGAGCACCGGCCCAGGGGCGGGAAAAGCCCTTGCGGAAGCGCAGTGACAGCCAGGAAGGGACTCAGTACCTGCCATATTTTATTATCATCCAGCGCCAGGACTTCCAGGTTCTTGAGCGCCGCGACCTCCGCCGGACAGCGTTCCAGATGGTTCTGGCTGAGGTCCAGGAAGCGCAGGCTGACCAGGCGCCGGAAGGAGCGCCGCAGCCCCCGCAGGCCGGTGTTGCACAGGTAGAGCAGGTGCATCGAGATCCACTTGCAGACGAGGCGCGGCACCTTCTCCAGGTGGTTGCCGCTCAGCCCGATCTCCGTCATCCCCACCAGCTCGGCCAGGGTGTGCGGGATCGAGTGGAGGCGGTTGTAGGACAGATCCAGCACCGACAGCTGGCTGCAGTGGCCCAGCGCCTCGGGGAGAACGGGCAGGCTGTTATAAGCTACGTAGAACTTCTGCAACCTCTTCAGGTTCCCAATCTCTTCGGGGATGACGGCGAGTTTGTTCTCGTCCAGGTCAATGATCTCCAGGTTGGTGAGAACACAGAGCTCCGCGGGAAAAACCTCCAGCTGGTTTTGCTTCAGGTAGATCTCCCTCAGTTTGGTCTGGTTCACGAGTTCCTTGGGCAGAGAGCGGAGGTGGTTGCCGCTCAGCCCGAGCAGCTCGAGGTGGTGCAGGAATTTGCAGATGACGATGGGGATCTCGGCCAGGCCGGTGTGGTAGAGGCGCAGCTCGCGCAGGTGGCGCAGGCCGCTGAGGACCGGAAGGGACGAGGACAGGAGCGGGTTGTGGCTCAGGTCCAGGCCCTCCAAGCTGCCCAGCTTGCCCAGCTCTGGGCACAGCTCGCTCAGCTTGTTTCTGTTCAGATAGAGGATCCGGACATTTCTTAAACGCTGGATGCCCTGGGGGATTGCTTCAATCTGGTTGTTTTCCAGATGCGCTTCTTCTAATTCTTCTAACTCCAAGAGCTCTGATGGGATGGTAGTCAGGCTCCGATTCGAAGCATCAATGAAAAATGTTCTACCAGAGGCCTGTTGTGGATCATCTTTGGGATGAATTCTAGATGCGCCATCTGCTGATTTTGTGATGTCATTTGACATTGTGGTGAGGGAAGTTCAAGTAGTCAAAATCCGAAATACTGGGAAAAGAATAAAAAGATCCGTTTACTTGCCAGGGGATTCCATATCCTTAAGACAGATTAAGTTTAGTTAATGGAATCTTGGACTTGACATTCTAACGTGGCGTGAAATGTAGGTTTCTGTGTTTCATGTTGGGGGATGAATTCAAGTAGAGATTCCTTCTAACAGGTTGACTTACATGAAAAGAAAAAAGATAGTCTCATTTTTATTTTTTTTAAAGATTTTATTTATTTATTTGACAGAGAGAGAGAGAGATCACAAGTTGACAGAGAGGCAGGCAGAGAGAGAGGAGGAAGCAGGCTCCCTGTTGAGCAGAGAGCCCAATGCAGGGCTTGATCCCAGGACCCTGAGATCATGACCTGAGCTGAAGGCAGAGGCTTTAACCCACTGAGCCACCAAGGCGCCCCGATAGTCTCATTTTTAAAAATCCCTATCTTGACTCTATTTTCAGGTAGAATGGAGAAGATTGCAAAAAGCTTGCTCCTACCATAAACACTGAGAGAACACTAGGAAAAAAATAATATTTTAAAATGTTGCATTTTTTTTTCCTTGAAGCCACCAGAGAATTGTGGACGCAAAGAAGGCCAAAAGAATTAAATTCTAGAGATGGACTACCCCTTCCTAAGGAAGGAGAGACCAGTGGGCACTTTGATGCCTGGTGGCATTTTCAACTTTGGGGACCAGCAGACAGAGAAGCCAGTCTTCCATATTCACAGGCAAAGGAACTTCTTGAGACAAGGAGAAGCGGAGAGACCTCATGGTCTTAGATCCCTAAGCCTGGCTGGGGGGTAGGGGCTTAAATCCCTGTGCAAGATATCTGAAAAGCCTCAAATTGAAATGAACCAGCAGCAATCTAGAACAGCAGCAATCTAGAAAGAAATTAAATGAGAAGTATATCATGTCCATGGATTAAAACACTCAGTGTTAAAATGTTAATGTATTCCTCAAATTGATCTTTTGTTTCAGTACAATCTCAATCAAAATCTCAATAGGGGGGCGCCTGGGTGGCTCATTGGGTTAAAGCCTCTGCCTTGGGCTTGGGTCATGATCCCAGGGTCTTGGGATCGAGCCCTGCATCAGGCTCTCTGCTCATTAGGGAGCCTGCTTCTCTTTCTCTCTCTGCCTGCTTGTGATCTCTGTCAAATAAATAAATAAAATATTTAATTTTTTAAAATCTCAATAGGCTTTTTTTTTTCTTTTTTGGTAGAAGTTAACAAACTGATACTAAAATTTATATGAAAATGCAAAGAATGTAGAATTGCAGAAGACCACTTGAATAATAAAATTGGCAGACTTGCACTACTGGATTTATAAATCTTATAAATCTAAGGTGTTAATATTATATTAGAGAAGACTAAGTACTTGGTCACTAACCTATGCACACACACCCCAAAGCCTAAGAAGGAAGGCAGAGAAGACGAGGAGGCGATGATGGCCTGGTTGATTGTAGCATCTCTGACTTGCCTTCTAGGCTGGGGGCTTTCCTGCTGAGTACTGGGCCTCTCCTCCCACACTTTGAGCCCCACACTTACAATTACTGTGCCTTGCAACATAAAATATGTGGTTTAGATTCTCATTACTATATGCCTAGCCTCCAACAGAGTTATGGGACAGTGTTGCTCTCTGTTATTTAAAGAAGGACAAGACTTATCATTGATTAAGTTGTGTCTAGAATCAGCTGTCTCCAGCATTTCTCATTTGATCACTAGATTGATTTGATACTATTCAGTCCTGTAGGATAAAACTTCCAGTGTCCTGCATATAAATTGGCAATGCTGAAGACTCTTAGACAAAGTACTGACTAAGGTCACAGGAGAAAGGAAAATAGAGAACACTCAGGGCACTGTACGTGCTAAGCTTTACTTAAATTAATGTACGGAATCCTCACTAGAACCCTAAGAAGCAGACACCATTACGATCTCTGTTTTACAGATACAGAAACTAACCAAAAAGCCTTTTCTCAGAACATAGTAGGAAGTGGGGGCCAGAGTGTAAAATTTGTCCTAACCTCGCTAAGGATATTAACATCATTTGTTTACCAGAAGCCTGGTTTTTATTAAAATCAGGCTTGGATGTGAGCATTCAGGCTTGATTTTCTTTGGAGACCTTTCAGCAGAGTCATCTGGGGAAGATTCTTGCGGACTAGCTGTGTGATTAGGGTTAACCCAAGTGCATCTGGGCTTCCAGACACATAAAAGAACTTATTTCTCCTAACATTTGTCTTGTTCCATGATGAGACCTGCCTAGAATGCCTGAATGTGTGTGTACATACGTTATCTCGCCAGAATCCTATATGCCACATGCGTCTGGAACCAATTTGATGGACTCTGAAAGCTATATAGATTGAATATCCATTAACAGACTTAATAAAAGGAGGTTACAAAGTCAGATTTACAACAGGTTGGCCAGTAATTCAGCCCCAGTAAATAAGAACAGAGAAGATTGATTCCTTATTGGTTATTTTTTTCATAAGGATTGCTACCGCAACGTGGCCAAATGAACTTGTTACAACCCAGTATTACTGTGGAATATCTAGGTGTAATAACTGTTGTGTCTTTTCAAGGAGTCAGGGTTTGGATAGTTTAATAATTGGTCCCTTTGGGGGTAATTTTAATGCCAGAGAAAAACCATTTAGGAAAATGATCAACCTTCTCAAAGTTATATCAAGTGTTGATACTTTTGTTTCCAAGTCTGTTTACATGCCAATTGAATAGATAAGACTAGGGTACTGAAGTTAACGTGACTCTCTCTGATAGCATAAAGAACCATTTCTAGTTAAAATAATTTCAAGATTTTACTTACAGCTTCACCTAGGAGATCTTCTTCCTCTAACACAGACAAGCCAAGAGCCTCAATATACCTAGGGCTGGAGAACCATGTAATGATAAGGGTAACACCCTTTGCTTTGATAAAAATTTCTGGGAAACCAAAATCCCAGGAAAAATGTTTAAGTCTCCTCTCAAGTAATACGAGATGAAGACACATATAAACTTCAGACTTGAGTGGAAAACTTTCATAAGCAAGCAACTTTAGATTTTTGGCCCGGGCAAGGGAGAATCTAAACGACTCAGACAATAATAAAGGCAAGATTCTAGGTGTGATGTTGTGATATAATAATAAATACGTATTTGGTCTTTGTTGTTCCCAAGTTCCTGATACAAGAGCTTCTAAAACCTTTAGTGTTTTCTGAGGGTTTGGAGAGAAGCGTCTCTTGTTATTCATAATAAGCCCCATTCAAACCATACTAATGAGGTCACTCTCCTTAGGCCCCCACATTGCCTCACGAGGGGGCCTGGTTGCCAGAGAAACCATCCATGATGAGAGGGGTGGAACTTTCAGTCCCGGTCCAGGACCTCAAGAAGAGGTGACTGGGAGAGGGGCTGGAGGTTGAGTTAATCACCAATGACCATTGATTTAATCAACCGTGCTCCCAGAATGGAACCTCTATAAAAACCCTAAACAATGGGCTTGGGAGAGCTTTTGAGTTGGTGAGCACATCAAGGTGCCAGAGGGTCATGTGTCCAGAGAAGGTGTAGAAGCTCTGTGCCCTCTCTTCATACCCTCTCTTCCCCACGTGCATCTCTTCTATTCGGCTGTTCATGAGCCATAGTTTTTAGAATACAGCGGTAACAGTAAGTAAAAGTGTTTGAGTTCTGTGAACCTTTAAAGCGAATTATTGAAATTCAGGAGAGAGCTGTGGGTACCCCCAATCTGTAGCCCACTGGTACTGGTGACAACCTGGGACTTGTGGCTGGTATCTGAGGCGGGAAGCAGTCTTACGGGACTGAGCTCTCAAGCTGTACGGTGGGCACTAACTCTGGGTGTGTAGTGTCAGAATCAAACCTTGGGACACCTACTTGGCGTCTGCAGAGAACTAGAGACTGGCTTGTTTGGAAAACCCCCAGTTGGTGTCAGGTGTTTGGTAAGTAGAAACTTCCAAATTAGTACTAGGATACGGAGATGTTTGGTATGTTAAGAGAAATGGGGAAGAAGTCTATAATCTGATAATGAGCTCTGAAAGTCTTGTAAAGTGAAGAGTCTTCCAAGCACGGGTCCACCTGCAGGTAAAAGAGGCCTTAGAGAAACATTCGTTTGCCAGAATTGTTAGCCATGTTGCATGGTGTCCCCCCAACCCCGCTGTCTCCAAATTATTGATCTGAAATGGCTTCTCGGGACTTGTTTTCTTTAAATAGGCTCAGACAGGCATTTTACCCATTTTCAAAAAAGTTTCTACCCTTCATTCCCCTACATGTACTACCTGTAAGGACCTATTTAGCCAGAGGCTTCCATCAAGGTTAAAACAACAACATTGTTTAA
Organism: Meles meles; assembly: GCF_922984935.1. Classification (NCBI taxonomy): domain Eukaryota; kingdom Metazoa; phylum Chordata; class Mammalia; order Carnivora; family Mustelidae; genus Meles; species Meles meles. The sequence goes on from NC_060069.1 coordinate 68,283,618, forward strand.
CCCTTAAAGGGGTCTGGCCCCCCTTCTCCCAGGGGACTTACTTAAAAACAAGTCCTGGAAACCAGCCCCAGGTAACAAAGCCCAGATACAAGGGTGGGTCAGGCCAGGTGGAGACATCCGATCAATGGGGGGGTTGCATACCGTCTCCCTAGCTACCAAGGAGTATGGGCCCCGCCCTTTGGGAGCCTTTTGGGTGCCAATTCTAACCAAGGTGATAGGCTAGGTCAAATGTTTACTATAGGGTAAATTGTAATTCAGTTGGTCACCTAGCATCACTGTGCAGCTTTCTCTGTGTGTTAAATCTCATTGGCCACCTGTGCGTGGCCAGGCCCAACCACATGGCCTTTGCCCTTAAAAACTAGTCTGTGAAACAGAGAAAGGCCACCCTCTCTTGTAAGAGGCGTGGCCCTGAGAGTTCGCTTTGATTCTTGATGCTTGGCGTGAAATAAAGCTTTGCTTGACCTTCGCTTTGTATCAGTCTCACTCCTTTAATCACCGACCCATTACTGGGGGACCTAACACTACCAAGCTATAGATCTAGTAATTCCTAGGCAAAACTTTTTTTTTTCTTTTAGAATGTGGTTTTTCAAATTATTGTCTTGCACAATGAAGGAGGTTTGAGGTGTTATTCTATTACTAATCAGATACCTTTTTGTCTTGTCAGATAATAAAAATGTAAACTTTTCAGACCACTCACTCTTTTATCCATGGCTCAAATAATTTTTTAATAACACTATTTTTTTCACCTGCATATTTAGTGCCTAAACAACACACATGCGTGAGCAACATTGGAAGCCAGCACTTCAGATACTCGTCAGAAAATTCAACCAGGAATTTGCTCTGACACTTTCTAGCAGCTCAGTTGAGCCTTCTGGTACCTGGGGAAAAATAACTAATGAATGTGTTAAATATTAATTCTCCCAGATCCTTGGAGTTGTCTCCATGTTAGCAGGAAACAACTTACCTAGACCCTATTATCTGTGTTTCCTCAAGACAGGAGGATTGTAATTATAAAAACTCATGCTGTTGGCTTTTTAAATAGTTACAATAAAAGAAACACTTGAAAAATACTTCTGGATTTTTTTTTTTTTTTTTTTTTTTTTTTTTTTTAGAGGGGGAAGCAGGCTCTCTGCTGAGCAGAGAGCCCGATGCGGGGCTCGATCCCAGGACCCTGGGGTCATGACCCGAGTGAAAGGCAGAGGCTTAACCCACTGAGCCACCCAGGTGCCCCTGGATTTTTTTTTTAATGAAACTGTAATCAAAGACCTATCTATTAAGTTACTTATGTAAAGATACACCTACTAAACCTTCCTACTATAAGGTGCCAGAGAAATGTAAATGCTGCCTTTTATAGAAGAATGGGGACTACAAACCCTCATATATTCTTTTTGGTCCTGAATTCCAGAAAGCCGAGGTTCAAGTTCAACCTCCACTCTGGGTTCTTGACACCTAAGCACCCAGTGAATCCACTTAAGTCTCCTTGAAGCCAGCTCAGCAACATGTTTCCCCACCTCCTATCCCCTCCCCACCAGTCAGTGATTCTCAGGGGGAGGGTTTTTAAAAATTATATCCCTCCTCCACCTGGAAATCATTGGATTAATGAAAAATGTGTTGATGGAAAGGAGTTGTACATGTGGCCAGTTTTTGTTGTTTTTGTTGTTTTTTTGACCATCCTACTTGGTATGCAGTTTGATGAGCGGGCTATAGTTCAGCGCAAATACTGTTATTTTTTGGTTTTGTTTTTTGCTAAGGTGGATAAGGAGAACAGTGCTTTAAGTGCTGTCTAGCTAAAAGCAGCTCTTTTCTGTTTATTCCGTTCTGACTGTGTTTTCTGGTTACTCTCTAGAACAAAAGTGTGATTGGCACTTCTTGTTCCCTTAGAAGAGTATCCCTCCCTTCCCCTAGAGCAGTAATTAATAAATCCTGAACTTTTCTTTACTTTCCTCCACTTAACTCCAAATACTCTGAAAGGGGTTGGGAAGGTAGATGCTGAATTGTGCTCACACTCATGCTTTAGTATTTCAAGCTACCTCTTGACTTTGTTGGTAGAAATGTGGGGTAAATGAAAATATTTTCTGTTCATGTTTAATCTGAAATAATTCAAGTGATGCTTAAAATCTGGGCAACACTGGGTGTGAAGAGAACCCACCTTGCCTAGCAGAGTTTCTTAGCAGTGGACTGGTGTTCTGGAATTGCCTAGTGGGGTAGATTCAGGGACAGAGGTCCTGGACGTTTTTGTTTTTACTGTGTTCAGATATGTCTTGGTTTCACCTTGAGGGGCATCCTTCTCCCTCCCAGGCAAGGAGTCTCTGGTTGGCTCCAGAGCTCTCTCCAGGGGCCCTTCAGGGGCTTCCTCAGAGGTCTGTGGTAACCCCAAACAGAAGACCTTCCTTCCCTCCTTCCTCTTTTTCTCTCTCCCACATCCAAGTACCTGAGCGTGCTGCCTGTAACTGTGGCTGGGTTTTGTCCCCTTCTCCTCCCTTCCCCAAGTCCAGCCTCAGCTGGATCTTCTCTCAGCTGGGGTACTGCAACTGCTTCAGACCTCACCTCCCCCAGGTCCTGTCAAATCCACTCTCCACCCGCTGCTCCCTATCTGAGGGCTCCCAGCGTCCTTGTCCCAAAACAGCTTGCTGCTCAGAGGATGCGCAAGGGCTTCACGTGGGTCTGACCCTGCCTGCCTGCCTCCCACCCTGTACACATCTGGGCGGCCCCAAGTACCTGCGCGTCTCCAGCACCTACCAAGCTGTTCCGCCCTGGGGTGGATTCACTGGGACCACTCAGGAAGTTACCTCCTTCAGAAAGCCCTCCCTGGTATCCCCGCCCCTCGCCGGACTATCTACATACCCCTTTAAGCTCCCTTAGCTCCGTGCCTTATCCGTGCTGGTGCTACTCTCCGCTATTGCACGTGGCCACCGCAGGTATGTACACACTTTGGGGAGGAGACTGTGTCATAATCGTCTTTGTAGCCCGGCTCCTAGCCCATCAGCCGTGCCCCGAAACCTCAAGAACGTCCCTCTGCAGAGGAGCCAAAACACCCTCCCTCTGTGTGTTTTTAACCCAGGTCTAGAGGATCCGGAGCCAGAGGGGGTGACCAAGAAACTTCCATTGCTTTGACAATCGCCACCTGCCCTGAGGCCCACGTGGGTAATGGCAGGGGATGCGCAGCCGGCGGGAGGTGGCGCTCAGGGTCTGGTGCTCATCTGAGCCCCGCCGCAGCAGGTGGGTGGGCGGGGACTGGGCAGGCGCACGCGCGCCGTCGTCATGACACCGCTTCCGCGGCGGCCTAGGGGTGAAGAGGAATATGTGGGGCCTGGGGAAGGAGGCCGCGGGGGCCGGGCCTGGGTTCCCCACTCCCATTCCCACTACAACCCCTAATCCGTCCTCGGCCCCCGCCGACGGTAGTGGTAAGAAATCGGATGTCCTTCGGCGCCGGCCCGGCTCACGGGAAGTGCAGGAGGCGGCAGGGTCGCTGGCAGAGCCCATTCCTCCCAGCGTGCTGCCAGCTCGAGACGGTGTGGCAGGCGGGCGCCCCTGGGAACCTCAGCTGCGGCCAGAACTTTGGGGCCCCCAAATGTGGGTGGGAAGGGAGCCCCAAGTTCCCCCGATGGGTCTGCCCTTCACACGAGCCATTGTCCTGGAGGAAGGTGTGTCTGTTGCTTTGCCCTTATCAGAGTCTCCGAGAAAGTTGTGTAGGTGCTCTTCGGGGGCCCTTTATTTGCGGAAGTTCCAGAAAGCAGGGCCTAGGTGGGCGAGAGGGCCTTGAGACCGTTCTGACTTGGCATCTCTATGTCACCTCGTTTTAAGTATTTCTGCAACCGTGAATGAGCTCTAGCAAATTAAGCATAGCCTGCACGTCCCTCCTCTTGCCACCATTTCCATTTTGGATGCTTGTATTAATGTGCCTGCAGATACGGAACTGTGCTAGAAGACTTACCTATTCCTCACCGCATCCTTGAGATGGGCACCGAGCTCTGCTTTTAGCATAAGAGGAAATTTAAGATGGGAGAATTAAGACAACTTGTTCAAAGTCACACCCACCCCAGTCTGACTCACTCCCAACCCTTGGATTTCCTGGTATTTGACTGTTCCAGTATAGAAGGGCATAGGGGACCACCTCCAAAATGAGCCCTTTCTTTAGAAATTTTAAAACGTGCTGCCAGGTGAAAAATATTTGGAATACAAGAAAAATGACATTTGAGTTAGATTCTTGATATTTTCTTGTGTAACTGGTTAGTCTTAGTTTTAGCTTTACAATTTGAGGATGGATTTAATTATTCTCCCCTAAGATGAATACAGGAAATAAGTTATTGGTACCATAAAATCCTGACATACAACATGAAAGAGCATAGCAGAAAATTTTAAATACTTTAAATCCATGGTCAGGTAATAAGAATTTTCTTTTCTTCCCTTTTCCTTTCCTTTTCTCCCTCTTCCACCCCCCTTTTAGTATATGTGCTGCCGAAGCGAGCACTTCCATCCCCCTTTTAAAAAAAGATTTTATCTATTTATTTGCAAGAGAGAGCATAAGCTGAGGAGAGAGAGGGAAGAAACAGACTCCTAGCTGAGCAGGGACCCCAACGTGGGGCTGGACCCTAGGGTTATGACCTGAGCTGCAGGCAGATGCTTAACCCACTGAGCCACCCAGGAGTTCTTAGAATTTTATTGTAACTTTCTTTAGCTATATTTAGCTTGTAGTCTAAGATTCCTTCCCTCAGAGAAATAGGAGTTCTAAGTCTTGACACATTTCTTGCGCAGATCCTGGGTGTGGTGCAGCCTGCCGAGGGCAGGCCCTGAACCTCAGATTCTCAGGCCAGTCTTTGCTTTTTAATACCAAGGAGGGTAGTAGCCAGAAGGGAAGAAAGAAGCCTCGTGGGAGCCCAGCTCCAACAAGTAAATTTGTTACAGATCAATTTGCTGTGTTTTCTGTGGAGAATGCTAAAGTAGCATTTTGTAGCTTGAATTCCATGTGAACCATTGTCACATAAGTCTGGGAAATGGAATATTTTTATTCTCCTTTCTCTCCAGGCTCAACAATTTGAAGTCTTTGTGCCCTTGAGTGTTGTAAATATCCTGAGAAGTATTATGGAGGTCTGTTTAGCTTTAATTCAGAACTTCCCAAATGTATTTGACAATAAAATCTATTCTATTTAGAACATGTTTGATCATCTCATGAAATATTTGTATTCTGAAGAACACAGTTTGGGAAATATTGTGCTAACATGTTATTTAGATTCATGGAAATTTCCTAAAATAAGGAAGGGTTTCTTATATACATCAACCCATAAGACAGGAAATTCTGTTGACATTAAAATTTTTCCCAGGGTGACATGGGAAAACTCAATGTTAACTGAAAAGATATAGAACTGTACTGAAATACTCCAATTTTTTAAAAAAAGCTAATATGTACATAGTTGAGAAAAACAATAAGGAGGAAATACCCAGAGACCTTAATTGTAATGGTTCTTTAACATGGGATTGCTGATATTTATTTCCTTTCGATATTGAAATTTCCAACTTGTCTGGAATAAGTGGGTTAAATTAATTTTTTAAAAGCTGATTTAAAAGAAAACTATTAAGAAAAGTTTAGTGCTTTCATTTTTAATGTAATGTTCCTCATTTTAAATCTTGTTCTGCAAGTTTGTTTAGCAAACTCTTGAGTTCATACAGTGCAGAAATCTCAGCAAAGTACATCTCTTGAGATGCAGAAACTCAGAGGCTGGCTCCTGAAGACCCCAAGCTGGTTGAGTAGTGAGATCTCTGAGCACAGATTTTTATTTTTTATTATTATTATTATTATTATTAATATTTTATTTATTTATTTGACAGAGAGAGAGAGGTCACAAGTAGGCAGAGAGAGAGGGAGAAACAGGCTCCCCACTGAGCAGAGAGCCCGATGCGGAGCTCGATCCCAGGACCCTGAGATCATGACCTGAGCTGAAGGCAGAGGCTTAAACCACTGAGCCACCCAGGCGCCCCTTTTATTATTATTTTTTTAAGAGACCTATACAGGGGCACCTGGGTGGCTCAGTGAGCTAAGCATCTGCCTTCGGCCCAGGTCATGATCTCAACGGCCTGGGATCAAGCCCCGCATCGGGCTCTCTGCTCGGTGGGGAGTTTGCTTTTTCTTCTCTCTCTGCCTGCCTCTCTGCCTGCTTGTGATCTCTGTCAAATAAAATCTTAAAAAAAAAAAAAAAAAAAAGACCTATACAAAAGAAAAGACAGAAAACCAAGAAAGTGGTATGTGCTTCTAAGAAGAGGAACAATATCACTTCTACCCGTAGAAGGCTTGGGTCTTCCAAAGATCCTTGTAAATTAATATCCAAAACAGTAAGGCCATTAAGGAAAGCTTCAGGCATAACAGAGGAAGGAAATTTCAACTCCTGCTTTGTTTCTATCATCTGTATTAAGGACTGAACAGAGAAAAATCAACCTTTACAAAGAGGAAGTGAAAGGCCAGGGTAGGTGAAGAACTTCTCTGAGTCTGGCCTCAACTCAGTTTTAGGAGGAACCCACAGAGCTCTAGTCAAAGATGCCATCAACGTGCATGTGTAGAGGGTATCCAGGGAGCCTTGGGGACTCGTGGATTTTTCAGATCCTTTTTGAGTTTAGATCCTCTGATTAAAAATTTTTTATTTGATTAAAATATAAAAAATTAAAATTTTATTTTTAATATTTTTATATTAATATTGTTAATAATTTTTATTTTTAATAAAACAAAAATAATTTTTATTTGATTAAAAATTTTTTATTTGCAGTCCTGATAAGAAAACATGAGTCCCTAACCCAGTGTGGTAGAGTGGAAGGAGGCTTTGGAGTCCGTTTTTATACTCTACCCTTATTAGCTCTATGATTTTGGACAAAATCTTTAATTTCTCTGAATATCCTTTTCCTCTGTTACCAGGATGTTAGTCCTTCTTTGTGTCACTTGCAAGTTAGTGTCTGCCTAGTCTCAGTGGGTATTTCTATGGCCCTGCTTCTCCAAACAGCATTTTTTTTTTAAAAGATTTTATTTATTTATTTGACAGACAGAGATCACAAGTAGGCAGAGAAGCAGGCAGAGAGAGAGGAGGAAGCAGGCTCCCCGCCGAGCAGAGAACCCGATGCGGGGCTCCATCCCAGGACCCCGGGATCATGACCTGAGCTGAAGGTCGAGGCTTTAACCCACTGAGCCACCCAGGCGCCCCTCCAAACATCATTTTTATTCCCCCGAATTCCTTCTATTTTCCCTCTTTCTCTAGTCTTAGTTCTTTTGCCCTTTCTTCCTCACTCCTGACTCTCTACATACACATTCGTATCTTTAAAGAAGTGTAATTTTTGGGGAAGGGGAGGGGCGGGGACAGGAAAGGTCCTGATATCATTTATATGTGATGAAGAGTAATGCACTTATTTTTCAAAAGTTCCAGAAGTTACTGGCCATCTCCAGGAAACTTACTATAATCTCTGTATGGAAAAGTCCCAGAAAATTAATTCTTTTATATTGCATATACTCCAAGAAGTCGATAAAGAACTCGAAAAGGGGTAAGAAAGACAATACTTGATTACACAAGTAGTATTCACTGACCTTCTTCTGTATGAAAATCCTGGAATACTGAGTGATTTGTTTAAAGCGATTTGTACATGGCTTTTAAAATAGATCTACCTTTTGATTTAGAACAGTGGCTGATGGACACTGTTAGCTGGTCTTGGAGGTAGCAGAGTATACAAGGAAAAACATTAGACCAGTGGCCTCCAAGTCTAGCCTCAGATTTGTCCTGAACTCCTGGGAGCTGGATTTATTTGTGAAAATATTGAAGTCTTTGATGTGATTACTTATCAGGAGGAGTGTGTGTGTGTGTGTGTGTGTGTGTATGAGAAAGAAAGAGAGAATGAAATTATATACTATGGAAGTGTTTACAAAATCTATTGAATATTCAGTCATCTTAAATTACTTGGTATAAATCTATATTGTGATACATACTTGGTTTCAGTAAATGCTATTCATGATGTTACTATTTATATAGGGGGAAAATACTTCTATTTCTTTAGTGGGTTTCTTTTTTGCATTTTAATAGGTCAGAAGGAATCACATTAAATATTGCTGGTAACAGTCGCTTAATGCCAGAAGAAAGAGTAACAGACAAAGATTTTTGGATTCTTTTCAGAATTTTAAAGAAGAATCCATATTTCAGTGGTATATGTCTCCTTAAAAATCATTACCTCTTTAATGTTCCTGATTTTAATTATTCAGTATAAGGAATATCAACCTGTATTCATCCATGTTCTTCAGGTTTGGATGTTAGGTATAACCTCATAAGTGATGTTGGTGCATACTATGCTGCAGGACTGCTTCAGGTATTTTACTACAAAATGTTGTTAGTTCTTTTTGTTTTCTTCCAGGAGTCAGTTAAGAGCCAGTACTTTTTCTTTGGAATGTACATGGTTTGAGTACCTCAAGTCTGCTAAGTTAATAACCCTTTATTGCAGACTTCTTTGAAGATGCCCATGCTGAAATGCTGCATTGTGGTTGCATTTCATTTAAGAGAGACAGTGGGGTCCAAAAAAAAAAAAAGTGTGGTCCACCAATCAGTGTAGGCGTACTTTAAGAAAAGGCTTTGTTTCAACCTCGGAAGATTGGCAAATATAGGTGTTTGTATTTTCAGTTAAAATGTTTAAAGCAGCATTATCATTATTGTTTAAATTGGCTTTTTAAGATCCTAACTACTTTCCCCAATTGCTAAATATGCTTCTAATGAGCTTAAAAATGATCTTAAAATTCTCATGTCCACGAGGGGCACCTGAGTGGCTCAGTCCTTAAGCATCTGCCTTCAGCTCATGTCATGATTCCTGCGTCCTGGGATAGAGCCCCACATCGGGCTCCCTGCTTGGCAAGAAACCTACTTCTCTCTCTCCCTCTGCCCTTGTGTTCCTTCTCTTGCTGTGTATCCCTCTGTTAAATAAATAAATAAAATCTTAAAAAAAGAATTTCTTCTATCCTTGAGATGGCACACAGCACAAGGACAGAGTGAAGATTAAGAAATATGAACTAATTCTCAGCAATTACAAAAATGTTGCAAAAATCACCAAAATGTTCTTAACTTTTCTTTTCTTTCTTTTTTTTTTTTTAAAGATTTATTTATTTATTTATTTATTTGACAGAGAGAGATCACGAGTAAGCAGAGAGGCAGGCAGAGAGAGAGGAGGAAGCAGGCTCCCCACTGAGCAGAGAGCCTGATGTGGGGCTCGATCCCAGGACCCTGAGATCATGACCTGAGCTGAATGCAGTGGCTTAACCCACTGAGCCACCCAGGTGCCCTGTTCTTAACTTTTCTTAATTCTGTTTGCAGTGAAACCACCTAGTCTAGCGGCACACACAAAATGCTAGTCTTGCAAAATGTCCAGGGTCCTGACCTTGCACTATATTTACAACACTTGAAATAAACTGAAAACCCACTTGTGTATTTGTTACTGGTAGATTGCTGGTAACTAGAGCTCCTATGTCATCTTTTGCAAACTTGTACACTATGGTTAAATAAAGGGCATTCATACTTTGAATAATTGATCAAAATAGAATAGTCTTTTTCTTTCACTTACATTGCAATTTTGTTTAAATGAGCACGATGATTCCCACAGCCCACCCCACACCCCAAGGGTAGCTTCTTTTGTTGGACTTTGAGATTTTCTGTTACAAAGATTTTCTTTGGAGGGAAATTCTTTTACTTAAATAAAGCAGTGCCTGTATTTTTTTCCCCTAATAATTACATATGTAATAGATTCTTTTCTCTTCTTATTATAGAAGCAACATAAACTCGTTTACTTAAACCTTATGTTTAATGATATTGGGCCAGAAGGTGGAGAATTGATTGCTAAAGCACTACATGTAAGCATTTATATACCTCAAACATTTTCTTTTGGAATTTTAACTTTTGATAGCTTGTAACTAACCGAAATGTTATTGTGAACTCATTATTGTGTAAATGTGTATTTTTATTCCACTTACATGGGCATTTTTGAACTTATTTTTAAAAAGCTTTAAGATACTTAGCATACCTAAGAATTTACTTTTTCTCCATCAAAGTTTACCTTTAAGGTGTTCGTTCAGTGGGTTTTTGTATATTCAGAATTGCATGACCGTCACTGTTTTTAGAACAAAAGAAACTGTGTACACATTAGCAATCCTTCTCTATGCTTCTTTTTTTTTTTTTTAAAGATTTTATTTATTTATTTGACAGAGAGAGGGATCACAAGTAGGCAGAGAGAGAGGGAGAGAGGAAAGCAGGCTCCCTGCTGAGCAGAGAGCCCGATGTGGGGCTCGATGCGGGGCTCGATGCGGGGCTCGATCCCAGGACTCTGGGATCATGACCTGAGCCGAAGGCCAGAGGCTTTAACCCACTGAGCCACCCAGGCGCCCCTCCTTCTCTATGCTTCTTTCACTCTCCCAGTGCCTGCAGGTCACTAATCTGTGTTCCATCTAATAGATTTGTCTATTCTGGACATTTCACATAAATGGAATCTTAAAATATGTGGTCTCGGGGCGCCTGGGTGGCTCAGTGGGTTAAGCCGCTGCCTTCGGCTCAGGTCATGATCTCAGGGTCCTGAGATCGAGTCCCGCATCGGGCTCTCTGCTCAGCAGCGAGGCTGCTTCCCTCTCTCTCTTTGCCTGCCTCTCTGTCTACTTGTGATCTCTCTCTGTCAAATAAATAAATAAAATCTTTAAAAAAAAAAATGTGGTCTCCTGTGACTGGCTTAATGCTTTCAAGGTTCATCTGTATTTTAACATACTTGATTCTTATTGCCAAATAATATTCCATTGTTTGGATATATCCTATTCATCCATCAGTTAAGGACATTTAGGTCTCCACTTTTTGTCTACAATAATGTACTATGAATATTTGCACATTTTTGTGTGCATGTTTTCAGTTTTCTTAGGTATATACCTAGAAGTGTAACTGCTAGATCGTTTGGTAACTGTTCAACTGTTTTCCAAACTGCCTGTCTTTTTACAAGCCCAACACTGTAGGAGTGTCCTCGTTTCTCTACATCTAGCACTTGTTACTGTCTTCTTGATTTTAGTCATCCTAGTAGACATGCAGAGGTTTTTTGGATTTGATTTGCATTCCCATCATGAATAATGATGGCTTCGCATCTTTTCATATGCCATCGTTTGGAAAAAATGTCTGTTCAAAGCCCATGTCTAGTTGTCTTTTTTAAATGCTAAGAGTAGTCTGTATGTTCTGGATATAAGTCTCTTATACATGATCTGCAAATGTTTTCTGTCATTCTGTAGATTGCCTTTTCACTTCCTTCATGGTATCCTTTGAAGCACAAAATTAATTTTGATAAAGTTCAACTTTTTTCCTTTGTGCTTTTGGTGTTACATCTAAGGCCTTGCCTATCTCAAAATCATTAAGATTTATATTTGCATATTCTAACAGTTTGTTTTTAGCTGCTTTGTTTAGTTCTTTGATCCATTTTGAGTTAATTTTTGTATATGGTGTGAGGTAGGAGTCTGACTTCATTCTTTTGCATGTGGATATCCAGTTGTCCCAACACTATTTAAGATTATTCCTCCCCCATTAATTTTCTTGATGCCCTTGTCAAAAATTGATTACAAATGGTTTATTTCTCTACTCTTTATTCTATTCTATTAATCTGTATGTCTATCCTTATGTTAGTCCCACACAATCTTGATTACTGTAGTTTGTAGTCAGTTTTGAAGTCAAGAAGTGAGTCCTTTTTGTTGTTTCAAGATGTGTTGGCTCTTCTGGGTCCTTTGCATTTCCATATGAATTTTAAGACCAGTTTATCAATTTCTGCAAGAAAGACAAGGATTTTTTTTAAAGATTTTAATTTCACAGAAATCACAAGTAGGCAGAGAAAGGGAGAAGCAGGATCCCCGCCCAGCAGAGAGCCCGATGCTGGCCTCGATCTCAGTACCCTGAGATCATGACCTGAGCTGAAGGCAGAGGCTTTAACCCACTGAGCCATCCAGGTGCCCCGAAAAACAAGGATTTTGAGAGAGTTGCTTTCAACCTTTAGAAAATTTGGGGAGTACTGTCATCCTAACAGTATTGTCTTCTGATTCATGACGTGGGATGTGTTTCCATTTATTTATATCTTTCATTTCCTTTAATAGTGGTTTGTTTTTAATGTACAGGTCTTGATTTTGCTAACTTTATTCCTAATACTTTATTCTTTTTGATGCTACTATAAATGGGCCACTCTTTTTTTTTTTTTTAATATTTTATTTATTTGCCAGATACAACAAGAGAGGGAACACAAGCCGGGGGAGTGGGAGAGAGAAAAGCAAGCTTCCTGCTGAGCAAGGAGCCCCATGTGGGGCTTGATCCCAGGACACGGGGATCATGACCTAAGCTGAAGGCAGATGCTTAACCGACTGAGGCACCCAGGTGCCCCTAATGGGAGTCTTAATTTCAGTCTTGGATTGTTCATTGCTAGTGTGTAGAAATACAATTGATTTTTATATATTGGTGTTGTGTCCTGCAGTCTTGCTGAACGCACTAGTTCTAACAACTTTTTTAGGTGGAATCCTTAGGATTTTCCATATATAATATCCTGTTATATGCAGACATAGATTTCTTCTCCAATGTGGGTGCCTTTTTCCTTTTCCTTGCCTAATTGCCTCATCTAGAACCTGCAGTACACTGTTAAATGGAATTATTAACAGTGGACCTCCTTGCCTTCCTCCTATTCTTAAGGGGTTTCAATTATTTGCATTTATGTCTTCTACTATTTATTAGGGCACTGAAATGTCTAATTTTCTTTGTGAAAGAATTATCAAGAGTGGAATGAGAGGAGTTAAACTTTGCAAGTGTCTCAGGAATTACATTCCTTTAAAAGTGATACAGGGAGAATATAAAGTGATTGCTTAATGGTATAGGGTCTCCTTTGTTGGGGGTTGGGGGGTGAAGTGTTTTCGAAACTAGCTAGGTGATATTCGTATAACATTGTGAATTTATTAAAAACCAGTGAATTTTATACTTTAAAATGGTTTACTTTGGGTTATATGAATTTCACCTAAAAAAAAAGTGGTATAATTTTCTTAAAAACGAACCTATAGATTTCTCAATGAAAGGAAAACTTATAAAATTTGCTTCATTTACTGGGCATCTGTTTCCTGGGCATTCTTTCCAGTAAAAAATTAAACCAGATTTTTATCTTATTGGGAAACTAAATGTTACCTTTAAGGAATATTCTATTCTAGCTCCATGAAACCATGAAAACTTGAGTCTGCAAATAGTAAAAGTCTGCTAACTCATGTAATTAAGAAAAAATTTTGTGGAATACAAATTTAATGAAGTTTTGATTCTTTTTCTTTTCAGAAGAATACAACTCTGAAATACCTAAGAATGACTGGAAACAAGATTGAAAATAAAGGTGGAATGTTTTTTGCTGCAATGCTACAAATTAATTCATCTTTAGAAAAATTAGATTTGGGTGACTGTGACTTGGTAAGTTAAATGGTTGAGAAAAATCACCCATGTACTGCATCCATCTCCTTGGAAATAGGATAAGGAACTGTTGAAGAGATCAGCTAAATGAGAGTTTTATGACTGATTAAGCTTGTAAGCTTGTCCCTAATATCAGGGAAAAAATTTTTTTTGTTGTTTTGCTTTGCTTTTACTATTAGGCATATCAGTGTTATTAATAAGATTGTATTAATACTATAGAGGAATAACTAGAATAAAATTCTTCCTAAGCTTCTATCTATAACCCTTCTTAACCTATACAGGATTTTTTGAGAAAAAAAATTTTAATTGAAAAAACCCTACTTCATTAGAAAGCCTATATTCTAGTTGGGAAAACATCAAAGAGAAAAGTGCTACAAAGATGGTTAAGTACTCTATCTGGTAGGAGGTAATCTGCATGATAGCATGGTTGCCTAATATCTGAGAAACTATCTTGGAGAGGGTCCATGGCAGAACACCCTAGGCAGGGGTCCAGCACACACAGACTCTAAGATAGTGCTTCCCTATGGTATGGGTAGCACAGCTATTACAGATTGATGTAATTTTACTACTCATGTATTTATTTTTACAGATGCTCTATTTTGAGGAATTAGTTTTCCATTTATGGTAATGATAGAACTTTAAAGTGGAAAAAGTGAGTTGACTTAATATAAAACTCTTAAGTAAACAGTAAAGTGGTATTATAATATGGCAAAAATCATGAGTGGTACATGAATAATGAAAGGCTGAGTCTGGCAGGTTTTAAGAACTGCAAAGCCAGAGTGGCTAGTCAGAGTATCTCAAAGTGTGGGTGAGAGGTGTGCAGAGGCCAGATCAAGCAGTGCTGTACGGGTTGTGAGTCAAGGCCAGGGGAAAAGGGGATTGGGTTCTAAATACATCTCAAGGCTTTGAGGGGTGATGGGGTTCGATTTGTCCTTTAAAAAAAGATCACTCTGGTTTCTGTGGGGAATTAGAGGGTGGCAAGAAGCTCACTGACCACTTAAAGTTATGGTCCAGGTGGGTTAAAGGGACTGGGAGTGGGTAGTGGCACACAGATGGGTTAATCTGAGACCTCTTTTAGAGACAGTCTCTAAGACTTACTGAGTAATTGGATGGGAGGGTGAATAGACTGGTGAAGAGGAGGCCCAGGTCCTAGTGTTACAGCTGGGAGTGTGTGGTGGTGTCCAACACAGAAATCAGGGAGAATTAGGCCCTTTCAATAAGGTATTCCCACTGCACACACACTGAAAGTAACGAGTATGCACATAAAAGAATGCTTTCACAAGGTCTGTTCTAAGTAGTGTAGAACCCTAGCTGGGATCTGCATGTGTGTCTCTAGGTATCCGAGGTCGGAAACAGAAACTTGAGGACTCGGGAGCAAACCTAGAGGTGAATATCCTAAGAAACAGATACTGAAACTTTAAGAAACTCCCTGTGCATGTTATAGATTTTAGGGCAGGGAGAAAAGAACGTAGTAACAATCTACTTCTGAGTTTGGCCAAACTATAATTCAGGGTTTATAGTTCTGACAGATAAATAAAATCTTAAAATACAGTTTATTTCTCTGACTCTAGATTACTGATTTTGAAATAGGGAGATTATATACTTTGTCAGCTCCTTAACGAATTTACTGTTTCTAGGGAATGCAAAGTGTGATAGCATTTGCTACAGTCCTAACGCAAAACCAAACAATTAAGGGAATAAACCTAAACCGACCTATACTGTATGGTGAACAGGTATGTATTCAAAGTGATGACAGCTAATATTATTACATGTGAATAAAACGAAGGTACTATTTACTGGTTATTTCAATGTTCATATTTTTAGAATTTACTGTATTTACAAAGAACTCATTTGAAGAAAAACTGAGTTAAATTATGATTTTAGATATTTAAACAGTAAACAGGTCTTTTTTTTTTTTTTTTTTTTTTAAAGATTTTATTTATTTATTTGACAGAGAGAGATACAAGTAGGCAGAGAGGCAGGCAGAGAGAGTGTGAGGGAAGCAGGCTCCCTGCCGAGCAGAGAGCCCGATGTGGGACTCGATCCCAGGACCCTGAGATCATGACCTGAGCCGAAGGCAGCGGCCCAAACCACTGAGCCACCCAGGCGCCCCAGGTCTTTTTTTTTCTTGTAAACTCAGATTAACGGTGAGTAAACCTGTAAAGAGGCAGAGTAGTCAAGACGAAAACAATGATTAAAGTTTTATTTTTTATTTTTTTTTTTAAGATTTATTTATTTGACAGATAGAGATTACAAGTAGGCAGAGAGGCAGGCAGAGAGGAGGAAGCAGGCTCCCAGCCAAGCAAAGAGCCCGATGCGGGGCTCGATCCCAGCACCCCGGGATCATGACCTGAGCTGAAGGCAGAGGCTTTAACCCGCTGAGCCACCCAGGCGCCCCTGATTAAAGTTTTAAAGGCTGTGAATTTTGTTGTTATATTACTATCCCTAAACTGCTTTGAAATCATGAGTAGCAATGGCAGAATGTGTGTGAAGAGCAGCCTGGGAAGTCTGGACTTGATTCTATAGGTAAGCTGCACGCTGGAGACAAGATGATGAGTAAAAACATGGTAGTTGCTTTCAAGGCTTCTCCTTGTTCTTTAACATTCTTTTAGAAGTGGCAGACAAGGTTCTCAGATTGAGGACATGAGATTTGAAGGCTCAATCTAAATGTTCTGATTAAAGCCTTGAGGAAATAAGTATGTTAAACTATGTGAAATCACATTAGAAACACCATTCCTCTTTTAAGTGTGTTGAGTGGTGTCATTATTCCCAAATTGGAGAATAGTTAAAAGCCCAAGGTCTTTCTCAGGTGCAGGGCCTTGCTCTTAGCCGGGTGCTTCCAGCAGTCAGCTAAACTCCAGGCTGCTTTCTTTTCCTCTCCAAGGCAGCCACTCTCTGTCCCTCTGAGTCCTACTCTCTTCAGTGGCTGTGGAATAGAGTCCTCCTGGGCTTCTTCATACTTTGCTGTTCCCAAACATAAGCCTGCAAACCAATTCCATTTCACTATCTGGGGAGCATGGAAAGATACTGATGCCAGGTGCCATCCTAGGCAAACTGTCAAAGTTGATAAATGATCTAAAAAGACTACTATTTCTGATTTCAGTTCCTTTCCTTAATAAGGGTGGTCCCTCAACCAAATTTCTTGATCTAAAAAAAAAAAAAAATCAATCAAAGCATAAAACACAAACATGTATCCTGTCCCGTTCCAGGCACCATGCAGAGCAACACTGGACCCCCTAAGTGGTCAGTTTGCATTTGTTAAAATTCCAAACTATAGCTTCCCTTTGGGCCTTTTTCAGTGTCAGCAATAATTGAAATAAATCAGATATAGGATTATAGACTACTGAATAATAAAAGATGCTTTATAGTTTTTTTTTTTAAATATTTTATTTATTTGACAGAAATCACAACTAGGCAGAGAGAAAGGAGGAAGCAGGCCCTCCGCGGAGCAGAGAGACCGAGGCAGGGCTTGATCCCAGAACCCTGGGATCATGACCTGAGCCAAAGGCAGAGGCTTTAACCCACTGAGCCACCCAGGCGCCCCGCTTTATAGTGTTCTATAGAACAGTTATTTTATGCCAGGTATTTTTTTGTTAATTGTGAGGGAAGTATAATTTTACCTACCTTACAGAAAAGGAAACAGACTTAGCTAGATGAAATCATTTGCCCATAGTCAGGCAGCTAGTATAGAGCTAGTATTTGGACAGTTTTCTCATAAAGCTCATATACTTTTTTTTTTAAAATATTTATTTATTTGACAGAGAGAGAGAGAGATCACAAGTAGAGCAGCAGGCAGAGAGAGAGGGGGAAGCAGGCTCCCCGCGGAGCAGAGAGCCCGATGCGGGGCTCGATCCCAGGACCCTGAGACCATGACCTGAGCCGAAGGCAGCGGCTTAACCCACTGAGCCACCCAGGCGCCCCGCTCATATACTTTTATTATAAAACTCATGTACTATCTGCTACTGCTACATGATTTTTTCGTAGTTTTTCCCAGTTATTATGTAGAAGTACATAATTTGAGCATACATAATTATCCATGTTCGTGATCAGCATTTCCAGTGACTGTAAAACTTACAAATACAGCAATCTGGGGACACCTGGGTGGCTCAGTCGGTTAAACATCAGACTCCTGATCTCAGCTAAGGTCTTAATCTCAGGGTCATGAGTTCAAGCCCTGCGTTGGGCTCCTTGCTGGGCATGGAGCTTACTTAAAAAGAAAAAAAGCAGTAAGAGGACTTCTTATCATAAAATACTGACCCATTCATTTTAAGACCTGCTTTGACTTTGTTAAAAAAAAAGTGCTTGGTATTCAAATCCTCATTGATGTTATATACTTTTTGCCTGGAAGGAGCTAGAATTTGGAATTAAAAATGAGTCTTCCAGTGACTGGAAAATGTATTTAGAGATTTGGGATGATTATAAAAAGGAAGAATTGGATATCATAGGACTGAGTGTATTTTTAAAATAGAACCAACATTGAGAAATGTCTTTGTATTTTATCCATAAAGAGTGGAGATCAAGAGTAAAGTTCAGGAACATATGGGTATAAGAAACATCTGGAGATTCTTGAAAGGACAACAGTAAGGGAGCTTAATATGTGCAATATATCATGGGGCCAATCACCCCCGCCCAACCCGCCTTCTGGAGTGATTGTTTAGAACGGACTTTTTAAAACCAGCCTATTTACATCACTTAGTCACTGTACTTTCCAAGTGCCTGCTACTGGTTTTTAAAATGATAAAGTATCACTTGTGGCAAAAGTGATTTTTCTTAAAAACCAAGCCAAAGCAAATACAAATTATAGGCTAATAGTCTCAACTGGTATCTTTTTAAAAAGCTAATTTAAGTAACTTAGCATATATTTAGTACAGCTTCAAAACTATTTTAGAAGTTTTTAACTATTTTTAGGAAGAATCCACAGTTCACCTAGGCCACATGTTGAAAGAAAATCACTGCCTTGTTGAACTACACGTTTGTAAGCATAACATAAAAAACTGTGGTATGAAACAGTTATGTGATGCACTGTATCTGAACAGAAGCCTACGCTACCTTGATGTCAGCTGGTAAGTGATAATATATTAGAAGTCCTGGGAATAATCTATGTAAATATTCATGATACAGAGGCTACACTGTTAAGATAGTTATTCCAAAGATCAGAAGATTGAACCATTGTTGTCAACTTTTTTTTTTTTTTTTTTTTTTTTTTTTTTGTTTGTTAAATCAAGCTTTATTGATAAATGGAATTCAGAATACCTTACTAGGAACAGCAGCAGGCCCAGCCAATCATGATAGCAAAAACGTGGCAGTCTCCTACGAGGTGTAGGAAGCTGCTGCTTATCAATTAGTAATTCAACGTAAGGACTTTTAAAAGAGGTGCAAAGAATCAAGGCATTTTAGCCCCAAGATTGATATTCTTATGAATTGTTGTCAACTTTTTGTACTAAGCCTTAGTATCTAGTTTATACTGATTATCTCAACAATGTGAATGGAGCATTTAATCATGAGTAAACCAGAATGGAGCAACATTTTACAGCAAATTTTCATTAACTTTTTTGGAAACTGAGTGATTAAAATCTTTTACTGAACTAGAAAAATAATGTTCTATACAATAATTCTGAGGCATGTTAATCACTATGAATAAAAGAATACTTCATATTTTCAAATGTAACCATGTATTCTTCCCTTCCCAGCAATAAAATAACTTGTGATGGAATGGTGTATTTGGCTGATGTACTGAAAAGCAATACTACCCTGGAAGTTCTAGATCTTTCTTTTAACAGAATAGAAAATGCAGGAGCAAAGCATCTCAGTGAAACTCTTGCTTCACACAACAGGAGTCTTAGAGCGTTAGTATGGTTTTGTATTTAATCAAGAGAAAAACTTAAACTTTTAAAATACTAACATCAAGGGGCGCCTGGGTGGCTCAATGGGTTAAAGCCTCTGCCTTCGGCTCAGGTCGTGATCCCAGGGTCCTGGGATTGAGCCCCTCATCGGGCTCTCTGCTCAGTGGGGAGCCTGCTTCCTCTCTCTCTGCCTACTTGTGATCTCTGTCAAATAAATAAATCTTAAAAAAAAAAAAAAACACAAAAAAAACCCAACATCAATCCCCTTAAAACTCAAGATTCATGATGAAATATGAAAAGTTTCTAAGCTGACATATTACATTAAACATTTCAATTTTTTCAAAAGTAATGTCTATTAAAAATTAGACTGATTCTAGTTATGCTTAAGATGAAGAAAATTCTTACTGCCTACTGTATTTATCCTGAATTCTATAGAAAAATCATAATATGATCAAGACAAAAAAATAATAAAAATATTACTGGAGGGCTCTATCCTGAAGGGTGTATTTGTAACCAAGCCCAAACATTTACTGAATAATAACAGACTATTGGTTTCTAAAATGTAGGTAACTCTCCTAGGTACATGAAGCATCCACTTAAAAAATGAAGTTTCTTGGATTTTAGTTAGCATTATTTTTTTAAAAAGATTTTTACTTATTTATTTGACAGAGATCACAAGTCGGCAGAGAGACAGGCAGAGAGAGAGGGGGAAGCAGGCTCTCTGCTCAGCAGAGAGTCCGATGCGATGCAGGGCTCGATCCCAGGACCCTGGGATCATGACCCGAGCTGAAGGCAGAGGCTTTAACCCACTGAGCCACCCAGGTGCCCCAGTTAGCATTATTCTTAAGTATCTTTTCTTCCCAAGATTTTACACAATAAAATATTTACAAAATAAAATAAATGCTGTTGGTTAACTTATGCATCTTCTTTGTGGAAGTATGTATTGGTTTCCAGGGTTATTACTTCTTGTTTCTGATAGGTTGTCAGTAGTCAGCAACAACATACAGGGAGAAGGACTGGTTGCACTTTCACAGTCAATGAAAACAAATCCCACACTCTCGAATGTTTACATTTGGGGAAACCAATTTGATGAGGCTACATGTGTGGTAAGTATTTTTTTTTCTTCCTTCACTAAAGGCTTTTCCTGGGGTCTTCTCTATAGTATGAGGCATTTACAGGTGGCCTTAGAAATGATTCCAAAATGTACTAAGACACTTCAGTTTTGATAAATTTTAACATTAAGTCCTAAAAACTAAGCACTGGAAAGTTTTGTGGTTTAAATAGAAGGCAACAAATACCACATATTAATATAGAGATCACTGAATTATACAATCCCAATGCCTCTAAAGTTAAAATATTTTAAAAACCAGAACTATTGATTTATTCTAAATCTGATGTAGCACAATCTCCAGTCTGCTGCCCAATAATTAAACCAAGACATGGAATTTGGAGACCTAGTCTTTTATGTTGCTTTTAGGTTGCTTATGTAAACACAGCCCTTGATACCACTTGCAAAACAAAAAGCACTGTAGCAAATAGTTTTTATTTGGAAAGAATGAAGATGCTAAAATTCTCAATTTGCAAAAAGACTATCCAAAATTCCACCTCCAAAAAGAGTAATAAAATATACTATTTAAATCCTTGATTTCAGAAAAAGATCATATTCTATACACTAGAATGAATTTGGAATAATAAGCCTAAGCCGAAAACAGCTAAAATTTTAAATTTTTTACTGTCTATATATCTGTCTTTCTCTATACTCACAATCTTATTAACCAACCATTTTAACATGTTTGTATGACACCCTTACAAAGATACCAATGATCCAGAAGTGATATACAAAGAAAATTTTACAATGAAGATAGAATTAGGCCACAGCCAGGTCAGCATCTGATACTACAGAAATTGTCTTAGCCTCAATCTATAAGTTAGCTTCAGGGAGTTCATGAACTCCATACAGCTGTATGCCAAAATCTGGTTGCTTATTTTTCTGTGAAATGGGTCCCTGGCTATCATCAGATTTTCAAGGCATACACAACTCCCTCCTCCCCCATTTACAAACCCCTGTAGGACTTGAAAATTGTGACAATGAGACCTTTGGCCCACAAAATCTGTAATACAGAGAACTGTTAATTCTGGGAGCCATAAAACAAAATACTTCAAATCTTAGAAGTAACTTTTTCAAGATTATAATTATGTGAAATTAAATGAATAAAAATTATATGTAAAAAATACTAAAATTTAGTATTTACTCAGAGTATTTTAAACTGAAAATCACAGCTAATCTGAAAATTGCAATTAGCTTATTCATTTTATGGAAATTAAACAATTTTCTTAATGACAGGCTTCTCTTTTCTTAAAAATCATAGGCCTATTCAGACTTAATTCAAATGGGCCATCTAAAACCAGACAATACAGATGTGGAGCCATTTGTGGTGGATGGACATGTGTATCTTGCAGAAGTCTCCAATGGCCTTAAAAAGCATTATTACTGGAGACCAACTTACGGAGAAGCTTGCACGAACTCACCTAATGCAGGTTTTACTCTTGTACCAGTAGGTGGACATCTATGAAAAACAAGCTCTGAAATTTTCACATTATTTGTCTGTTAATATTTTATTGCCTATTAAATTCTTAAATTAGAACATCTTACCTTTTATACATTTGAAAAAAATGATTATATTAAAATGACTTTGTATAACTGTCCACTGTGGAAAAACAGTATAATTGTTTTAAAAGAAATTTTACAGGAGAAGGAAGATGGCAGAGTAGGAGGATCCAAAATTCACTGCCCCCCCACCCCCGCCACACATGGTGGCAACTGCTGCATGTATTGCTACTCACTCTGAAAACCACCTGACGGGTGGCAGAACAGATCATCCACAGCTAGGTGTAGCAAGGTCACATCAAAAGCGTCGGAGGTACAGAGCTGCCATCTGCTATCGGTAATGAAACTCCTGGAGTGACTACTCACAAAGGTGAGGGACATCACAGGCGAGAGAGTGACCCCACAATGGACACCCTTGGCCCTGAGGACTTGCACTAGGAAGACCAGTCTCCGTAATATCTGGCTTTGAAAATCAGTGTGGCTTAACTCCAGAAGAGCTGGAGCGCTACAGGAAACCCAAGTCTTTAAAAGCCAACACATTAAATAACGTGGCCCAAGACAGAGCATAGAAGCAGCAGTTTGAAAAGTGCCTGGGGTATATCTGAGGGAGATTTATCAATTAGTTTTAGGATGTGTACAGGAGGGGCGGGAATCTATAGGAAATAAACAGGAGCTTTCCCCGGGCTTGAAAGTGCTAGTGGGTGCCATTTTTCTTGTCCTCTCCCAGCCTGGACAGTCAGACACTTGTAGAAGCCAGTTCTGACATTCTCCTCTTACCTTGCTAGCACTGTGTGCCCTGCCCTTCCTACCTGCCCACTGTGGTAGGCACCCCTCCACAGGATC
This sequence comes from Meles meles, assembly GCF_922984935.1. Taxonomy (NCBI): domain Eukaryota; kingdom Metazoa; phylum Chordata; class Mammalia; order Carnivora; family Mustelidae; genus Meles; species Meles meles. The sequence continues at coordinate 68,306,360 of NC_060069.1, forward strand.
TCCTGCCCTGGGGAGTGGGGAGCTAACTCCACATACCAGTGCACATGCAGATGCTGTAGCTGTGCTTCTCAGCTGCCTCTAGAGGGAGCAAGCCCTAACCCTCAGTGTGTCTGCAGCAGTCACAGGCTCTCATTCCAGGCAGCACGCCCACAAGGGCTGCAACCAGGTCTCACAGCCATCCACACAGGAAACAAGCACTGCCTACCAGTGAGCCCAGAGCAGGCAATGCGGAGCACTGCAGACAGGCTGAGTGCTGGCCCAGTCTGCATGCTGTAGAGATGACTAGGGCTTATTAGCCAGCTGTGCAGCAGACAAGCCCTGCCCACCAGTGTGCCCTCAACACTACAGGATGATTACTGTAGGTGGTGGGGCAGAAGGCCAGCATCATCCACCAGCACGCCAGCATCCGTCATAGCTCAACCTCAACAAATTCTGGTGACCAGAGAGGGCCATGTTGCAGGTAACTATAGGACACGTTCCAAACAAGGCCACTACTTTCAAGACCAAGAGAAGCAGCTGACCTACGTAATTCACAGAAACACAAAATGAAGAGACACAGGAATACATCCCAAATGAAGAAGGCAAAAACCACAGAAAAAGAGATCAGCAATATGCCTGACAGAATTCAAGGTAATGGTCAGAAAGATACTCACTAGACTTGAGAGAAGAGTGGCTGAACTCAGAACTAGTCAGAGGTGAAGAATGTAATAACTAAAGTAAAAATGTGCTAGAGGAAATCAGTGTATTAGAAGATACAGAAGAATCAATCAGTGATCTGGAAGACAGGATAATGGAAAACATTCAAGCTGAACAGTAAAAATAAAAAATGAGAATAGGTTAAAGTATCTCTGTGACTTATCAAATGTATGAACATTTGCATTATGGGATCCCAGAAGGAGTGAGAGAAGGGGGACAGAAAGCTTATTTGAAGAAATAACAGCTGAAAACTTCCTTAATCTAGGGAGGAAACTGACCTCTAGGTGCAAGAAGCAAGAAGAATCTTAAGATGAACCTAGGGAGGTCCACACCAAGACACCTAATTAAAATGACAAAAATTAAAGAGAAAGTCCCAAAAGCAAGAGAAAAGCAAACAGTTACATACATACATGGGAAACCCCATAAGGTTATCAGCTCATTTTCAGCAGGACTCGATAGACCAGAAGGGCATGGTATCATCAAAGCGCTGAAAGAAAAAAGCAAAACAAAACCTATACAAACAAGAATATTCTATCCAGCAAGATTATCACTCAGAATTGAAGGGGAGAGTATGTCCCAGACAAACAAAAGTTAAAGGAGTTCATCACCCCTAAAATAGCTTTACAAGAAATGTTAAAGGAGATTCTCTAAGTGGAAAGAAAAGGCCACAGTGGAAGAAAATTAGGAGAAAATTTCACAGTAAAAGCAAACATATAGTTAAGGTAGTATGATCAATCACTTGGGAATCTAGTAAGGAGGTTAAAATATAAGTAGTAAAATCAATCTTATCTATAAAAACTAGTCAAGGGATACACAGTAAGAGGTAAAATATGACCTCATATACCTAAAACATGGAGGGGGGAATAAAACTTCAGTGTTCTTAGAGAACTTAAAAGACCATGATCTCAATACAGACTGCTATACACAGGGTGTTATATATGAACCCCAGGGTAACAACAAAGCAAAAACCTCTAACAGATACACAAAAAGAGAAAGGAATTCAAGCAGGACACTAAAGAAAACCATCAATCACAAGGGAAGAGAGAATTAGAGAAACAACCAGTAAATAACAAAATGCTAGTAAGTACATACCTATCAATAATTACTTTAAATATAAATGGACTGGGGTGCCTAGATGGCTCAGTCATTAGGCATCTGCCTTTGGCTCAGGTAATGATCCCAGGGTCCTAGGATCCAACCCCTCACAGGGCTCCCTGCTAGGTGGGGAGCCTGCTTTCTCCCTCTCCCTCTGCCTGCTGCTCCCCATACTTGTGCTCACTGTCAAATAAATAAATAAAATCTTAAATGAATGAATGAATGTAAATGGACTAAATGCTCCAAGGAAAAGATATAACTGAAAGGATAAAAAAACAAGGCCCATCTATATGCTGCCTACAAGAGACATCAGACCTAAAGATGCATACACACTGAAAGTGAAGGGATGGAGGGGTGCCTACGTGACTCAGTCGATTAAGTGTCTGCCTTCAGCTCAGATCATGATCCCAGGGTCCTAGGATAGAGCCCCACATTGGGCTCCCTGCTCAGCGGGGAGTCTGCTTCTCCCTCTCCCACTGTCCCTCCCCTCTGCTTGTACACGCCCTCTCTCAAATGAAAAAATAAAATCTTAAAAAAAAAAAAAAGAAGAGATGGAAAAAGATATTCCATGCAAATGAAGCGGGGGGGGGGGGGGAATAGGATACCAATACTAATTATTAGGTAAAATAGACTTTTAAAAATAAACTGTTTTAAGGAGACAAAAAAGGTCATTAAATAATGATAAAAGGATCAGTTCATTAAAAGTATATAATAATTACAAATACCTATGCATCCAACATAGGAGCACCATATGGATATATAAAGCAAATATTAACAGACATAAAGAGAGAAATTGACAATAACACAGTAACAGTAGGGGGCTTTAACACATCCTTATGTCAATGGATAGATCACTCAGACAGTAAATCAAACCGTGGCTTTGAATGACACACTAGACCAGGTAGACTTAACAGATATACACAGAATTTTCTATCCCAAAACAGTAGAGTATCTATTCAAGTGCACATGGAATAGTCTCCAGAACAGATCACACGGCAGACCATAAAACAAGTCTAAGAACACTGAAATCATATCAAGCATCTTTTACCACCATAACAGTATGAAACTAGAAAGAGATCAATTATAAGAAAACGGAAAGATGGGCGCCTGGGTGGCTCAGTGGGTTAAAGCCTCTGCCTTCGGCTCAGATCATGATCCCAGGGTCCTGGGATCGAGCACCCTGGGATCGAGCCCCGCATCGGGCCCTCTGCTCCGCAGGGAGCCTGCTTCCTCCTCTCTCTCTGCCTGCTTCTCTGCCTAGTTGTGATTTCTGTCAGATGAATAAAATATTTAAAAAAAAAAAAGAAAACTGAAAGAAACAAAATACCTGGAAGCTAAATAACAGATTACTAAGCAACCAATGGATCAACAACGAAACAAAGAGGAAATCAAAACATACTTGGAGACAAACGGAAATGGAAACGCTACAGTTCAAAATCTTCAGCACACAGCAAAAGTATTTCCAAGAGGGAAACTTCTAGTGATATAGGCCTACCTCAAGAAACAAGAACATTTTAAACAATCTAACCTTATATCTAAGGACCCAGAAAAAGAAGAACCAACAAAGCCCAAATTAAATGAAATAGAGACTAAAAACACAACAGAGAAGATCATTGAGACCAAGAGCTGGTTCTCTGAAAAGATAAACAAAATTGGTAAAACTTCAGCCAGACTAATCAAGAAGAACTCAAAATGAGAAATGAAAGACGAGTTAAAACTCACACCATAAAAATATAAAAAATTATGAACAATTACTACAAAAACTAAAAGCCAACAAAATGCACAACCTAGAAGAGATTAATTCCTAGAAATAATCTTCCAACTGAGTCAGGAGGAAACAGAAAATCTGAACAGACCTATTACTAGTAACAAAATTGGACCAATAATAAAAAACTCCCAATAAAAAAAAGTCTAGGATCAGATAGCTTCACAGATGAACTCTACCAAACATTTAAAGAAGAGTTAATACCTATCCTCAAGCTATCCCAAAAAACAGAAGTGGGAGAAATTCTTCGAAATTCATTTTACAAGGCCAGCATTACCTTGATACCAAAACAAACTACAAAACAAACAAATCTACAGGCCAATTCTCCTTGATAAACATAAAAGCATAAAACTCAACAAAGTATTAGTGAACAGAATTCAAAAATAAATTAAAAGGATCATTCACCATAATCAAGTCATATTTATTCCAGGGATGCAAAGATGGTTTAATGCCTGCAAATCATTGATGTGATCTACATTTACAAAATGGATAAAAAAGTCTTATGACCACCGCAGTAGATGCAGAAAAAGAGTGATAAAACTGAACATCCACTGATGATAAAAACTATCGAAGTGGGCACAAAAGGAACATCCCTCAACATAATGAAAGACATATATGATAAGCCCAAAGCTAACATCACAATGGTAAAAAAGCTGAAAGCTCTCCCCCTAAGGTCAGAAATAAGGATGTCCAAACTTTCACTACTTTTATTCAATATTGTACCAGAGGTCCTAGGTATAGCACTCAGACAAGAAAAATAAAAGGTGCCCAAATTGGTAAGGAAGAAGTAAAACTGTCACTGTTTGCAGAGACATAGACTATATATAGAAAACTAAAGACGCCACCAAAAAAATTATTAGAATAAATGAATTCAGTAAGTTGTAGGATACAAAATACAGAGATCTGTTGCATTCCTGTACACTAATAACAAAAGAGCAGAAAGGGAAATTAAGAAAACAACCCTATGTATAACTGTATCAAAAAGAGTAAAATACTGAGGTGCCTGTTTGGCTCAGAAGAACATGTGACTCTTGATCTTGGGGTTGTGAGTTTGAGCACCATGCTGGGTGTAGAGCTTTCTTAAAAACATCAATAAAGTTAAAAAAAAAAAACAAACCAACAAAAAACTGATGAATGAAACTGAGGACAACACAAATGGAAAGATACCCTGTGCTCAAGGATTAGAAGATTTAATATTGTTAAAATGTTAAAACAGACTCAAAGACGACAAACTAGTGGTTGCCAGAGGGGAGGGAGATGAGAGGTTAGACAAAATAGGTGAAAGGGATTAAGAAGTACAAATTTCCAAACTCATTAAAATAAGTGAAGAAAATGAAAAACTACAGCACAGAGAACATATTCATTAATATTGTAGTAACATGGTACAGTGACAGATGATAACTATACTTATCATAGTGAGCACTCTGTAATGTAGATAATGTTGAATCACTGTGTTGTAACTCTGAAACTACTATGTCAACTACACATCAATTAAAAAATTAAAAAAGCCCCGGGGGGGGGGGGGGGGATAGAGACTAAAATTTTAGCCATGGAGAAAAAAAAAAAATCAAGGAATTAAACTAATATGCTTTTAAAAAGAAAATACCATTAAGTAGTAAAATAGCATAAAAAGAAAAAGGCATTATAGGTATCCTAACTGAAAGTTGTCATGAAGTGGTAAAAAGGGTTCAGGTGGCAGAATCCAAGGGAATTTCAGGGGGTTCAGAGTTGAAAAAGTATTTTATATATCTTATTTAGGTAATAATGATTGTTGATACAATTTTGCAAACACAGGGAAATACACAGAAACACATATAAATGTATGCTTTTTAAACAAGTCAGTTAATGCCAGTGAACTTTTTAAGATCATTCTCTTTTAGAAGATGCCAGTAAGATTTTAATTACTGTTGTCTACGGCCAATCTTGTTTTCAAATTAAGATTCCTATGAGGAGGCAACAAACACTATGATGCTTTGATTACAGACTTATATTCACAAATTTATTCACACATGCCAAGATGCTGCTTCACCTGAATGATTTACTCATCAAAGTGTGAAAAAAAGGCATGTGGACAGTTTTCAAAGGTTACTTTAAATTACGCTGAGGTCCTATAGTCTAAAAGAAAATCCATCTATCTCTAAAGGTCTACAGGGAGGAGGTGGAATAAAGGTGGTGGTCAACTTTACATTGTTGTCAAAATACTGGCCTTCGGGACGCCTGGGTGGCTCAGTGGGTTAAGCGGCTGCCTTCGGCTCAGGTTATGATCCCAGCGTCCTGGGATCGAGTCCCACATCCGACTCCTTGCTTGGCAGGGAGCCTGCTTCTCTCTCTGTCTCTGCCTGCCACTCTGTCTGCATGTGCTTGCTCTCTCTCTCTCTGACAAATAAATAAATAAAATCTTAAAAAAAAAAAAATACTGGCCTTCACCTAAGAGCACCCTAAGAGCACCTAAGAGCTGTATTTATTTTTTAAAAATTAGCGTATCGGGACGCCTGGGTGGCTCAGTTGGTTGGACCACTGCCTTCGGCTCGGGTCATGATCCCGGAGTTCCCGGATCGAGTCCCGCATCGGGATCCCAGCTCCATGGGGAGTCTGCTTCTCCCTCTGACCTTCTCCTCGCTCATGCTCTCATGCGCTCTCACTGTCTCTCTCAAATAAATAAGTAAAATCTTAAAAAAAAAAAAAATTAGCGTATCAAAAAAATCACATCTGTCCACTACTTTAGTAGATTAAACAATTAAGATCAGTAATCCCTACCCACTATCTAATGAGTTTTGAAGGTTTACAGGTATTTCCTTATATTTGGCACCTAACACCATGTTCCTACACTCCCTGGGGGGAATAAAGGGTGGGCACAGAGGGTAGTGGTGGTTACATAAGGGGAAGAACATCTAATAAACTGTTCAGGCATTATTTTCACTTAATGTTAGAGTCACTGAGCCAGAAAAGACCTAAATGCCTTACGAAATCCATTCTCATGCTTTCAGAGATGAATGTGAATCATCCAGGACAGGACAGATGGTTGCTATCGGGATGAGTCTGTGCTGAAAAACAAAGTCTTAAAACATCTGGAATTGGTTGAAAAATACATACTCAATAGCTCATATGAACTATGTGTGAAATGGATTTCAAGTTGTTGGCATTTTTTTAGATAAATATTGTTTATATGTTATATCAAAGAAAATTACCACAATCTGATAATGGAATTTTACAAATAATACGACCTTCCACTGATGTGAAAAGCATGTAAAGATCTGCCATTGTTTACAGTGGAACTAACAAAGCTATACTTTATAGACTACAGAATTCTATAAATGACATTATGTATCCTGACACTTAAACTGACTGATTTTACTACTTACTGATTTTACTTATTAGGTTTTACCAAACCTTACTTGGCAATATTCTATGTGTTCAAATCTTATTTTATTTCCATTTTAAGATCTCTGCTTTGCAGATATAAAGACTGGTTGTTTTTGAGAGAGTTCTTTTACATTATCACATGTTGAACAGTCTAGAACTAAATATCTGTATCTAAAAAGGCAATACATCCCAGGAAAATCGAATGTCTTTGTATTGTTAAAAATGCAATAGGAAATGAATGAAATTTTTTCTTTTAATCGAATTTGAAAATCTGCAGAATTCAATGGATGCATAAAACCAAGCTATAGGAAAAAAAAGGAACATTTTAAACAACTGTCATTACATTTCTAAGACATTAAGGTGGTGAAGAAATGCTACTCCTAGATATTAGATATCCGATAAATTTAGATTCAAGTAACAATTAATGCGACAAACCTCTTATACTTGAATATCTGTCCAGAGAGCTAAGGAGAGTTTGTTAAACTACAGATGCTAAAGTGGCATTTTTCAAGTGTGGAACATCAGAACCACTGGGGCAAATGTTAAAATTACAGATTCTTAGAGTCAGACCGACTGAATCAGAACTTCTGAGGACAGTCTGGGGAATCTGCATTTTTACAATCCAGGTCTTTAAACTTATTAAAGTTTAAAAACCAATACTCTAATTTTCTTCATTCTTCAAATTCATTTTTTTAATATGTACTTTTAAAAATGTACATATAAAAAGTACACAAATCTTTTTTAAAGAAGCCTCCATGCCCAGCGTGGAGCCCAATATGGGGCTTGAACTCACTACTCTTGAGATTAGGGCCTGTGCTCAGGGCCCAAGCTGAGATCAAGAGCTGGATGTTTAACCGAATGACCCACCCAGGCACCCCTTGAAAAGTACACAAATCTTAACTGAACAGGTAAAGAGTTATCACAAAGCTAACCCACCCATGTCAGCCATGACCTAGATAAAGATAGTAAATGCCACATGCTTCCAGAAGCTCTTACAAACTTCTTCCAACAGGCACCACTCTCTTGCCTTCTAACATCACTAACATCAAAAAAGTAGTTTTGCCTGCTTCTGAATTTTATATAAACTGAATCTTAACAGTATACACTGTCTGACTTCTTTTGAACAACATTAACGTGATTCATTCATGTTTAATGTAGCAACAGTCCATCTTTTACTGCTTTGAAGTATCTGTAATATGCTGGGTAGTAGAGGAGTTTATAGGATTCTGGAATGAGATGGCCTCTCATCAGGCTAAGCAGGGCACAGTCACATGAAAGTAAATCTTGGTAATGAGATTTGTTTGTCCAGGCTAATCTTTGTTCTTCTGTGGTATGGAGGGGACCCACAAGTTTCTATATTCTCCCAAGGGTAAACTCAGAAGGTAGCTGAGTGGGAAGAAAGCTATGAATGGGAAGAAAAAGGCTTACTTTCAGCCTGCAGGAAGGTAGCACAGGTGAAACCTGCATCCTGATCTATACCGGCCTGCTTAAGACAAAGCTACAGAAGTGTGAGAGTTCTCCACGTTTCTTGGAACTAAGGTGAGGCCAACTCAGTCAAGAACTACCCGGTTCTGACCAAGCGAGGAAAAACCTGATCACGTATTTCACAAGCTGTGGCGTACTGCATCAGAGGCCAGTAGGATGCCCAGAGAATGAGGAACTAAAGACGCTGTCTTCCCTGATAACATTATATCACGTAAGTCCCCTTCATATACCTGGACACCAGTTTAAAGAGGAGACAAAGGATAGAAATAAGAGCATTTTCCCAAAAGTTTAAGCATTACCTCAAAATCTTATAAATTATATCTCCCTTTTATCAGACTAAGTTTTAAACTGGCTGAGACAAAAAGTTAAATTTTTCCTGACTCCCCATGGGGTGTGAGCTCAAGAGGAAGGAAATTTAAGTTGTCAGAAATTCTACTTCCTCTGCACACCTGAACTGTAGTGAGTAAATCTGCAACCATATAAAGTTTCCTTCCACTTTCAAGATCAGGCTCAAAAATACAGCTTCTGATTACAGTGTTGCAAATCATATTATGCTGATCATTTTAGTGTTTGAGATCTGACAACAAGTAATAATGTGCTTTGTATTTTTTACGTATTTGACAAAAATGATCCTGCACCACACTGCTTTTCAGCTAAATAATAGTATTCAATGTCTTAACTACTCAAACCATATCCACCTAACTTCTACTCCTGCTATTACTACAACTGCCTTCTCAAAGGATCATCATGCCCCCATTACCCAACCCAAAGTTGTCTTTGATTTGCACCCTATTTAATTTCTCTGTACTGTATGACCAGTACAAAATCACTTGTCTTCTTAAAACTTGCACTACTCTGGTGTTCTTCCACTTTTCATCTGCTTTTCCATCTTCTGCTCATTTTTTAAAAGTAGGGTCCACACCCAGTGTGGAGCCAAAGCGGGTCTTAAACTCACAACCCTGAGATCAAGGCCTGAACTGAGATCAAAAGTGAGATACTTAACTGACTGAGCCACCCAGGCACTCCTATCTTTTGCTCGTTCTTTAAATGTATTTCCCCAAAGATTTTCTTAGCTTTTGTTCTTTACCATCTCCCAGGGCTGCCTTAATCATTTCTATTGCAATAATTATTAGCCTTATGCTACAAGATCCGTATCTCTAGCTTTAACCTCTCCTGGATTTGGGGCTCCATTTCCAAGGACTGCTAGACATTTTCACAAGGCTATTGTACCACCAACCAAATTCAGTGCATCTAAAATAAAGTTTTCTCTGCCATAAACCTCCTCATCTTCCCTATCACAGTTAATGGCATCACCACCTTCTTAATCATTAAGGATCAAAACTTAAGGTGTCTAAGTCAGGGCTAACCGCAAGGAAAAGAAACGGATTCAAGACTGTCTAAGAAAAGGGGGATTTACTGTATGGATGTAACAGGAAAAAAATCACTGGCACCCAGGGACAAGGAAATGAAGCATAAAGCTGTGCCAGCTCAAAAATGGGACTGCAGAGCCAGACACTAAGGCCACACCAATCTCTCACAGGCAATCAGTGGCTTGGTTCTGTGAACCTATTTCATTCCCTTGCTTCACTCTATAGATTAGCTTTCTCTGCTTATTCATCATTTCCTTTATATTTCGACTTGCTTCACACTGGGCCAGTTCTAAATGATCTTTTCACTTACACGTGTGCCAAAACATAACAGTCTCTGAATTTCAGAGCTCAAATTATTGAGAATCTAACTAGCTCAGTCAAACCTAAGAACTGTTTCTCCCCGGTAAGGTGTTCAATGAAGCTCTGGACATCGATATGGAATCATATGTTATAAATGTGGCTGTCTAATCCTCTAATCCCTGCCCTTCAGCAGTCAACTGTGCTTGGGTGTGTAAGATTATAGGAGTTAACAAACTTAGTTATCCAATCCTACTCCTTCAGCACAGGTTAAGGACAGAGGACTATTTCATGTAAGATGGTGCAGGCATAGCGCTGGATATGTCTTTGACTCCTATCTCCTCCCTGTTTCATACTTTCTTCATTTGACCGATTTCAGTTAGCTGTGTGCACATTCCTTCCCATCACCATCATCCATCTCTTCTGGTTTGTCTATGCAGGGGAACAATGGCCCTTTTTCTGTCCATTCAATTCTCACTGACTGCTCAGTAGTTCCTTCCTTGTCTTCCCCCATTAACACTTGACATTCTGCCTTGTTTTACTGCCATTATAGTCAGGCCTGTCTTTCCCATTTGACTTAAGGGTGGCATTTATCTTATCTTTGTTAGGTTTGTGTATCCTGATCTCAATTTTCCAGTATCTGAAATACTGGCCAGACATTTTAATCCAAATAGATGTTCACATCCATGATGTTTACTTTAGTATATTCTTCTTGAAATTAAATACCTTATTTCTAGATCGTTATTATGTCTACCTAATAATCACCAAATTCCTTAAGCAAATATACCAAATCTCTCTTGAATGAATGGGGCAGGGGTTGCAGAGAATCAAGAGTAACCACATCACTGTCTCAAGAAATTAATGCTCCAGTAACTAAATCTCCATACTGTTCATAAATAATGAGTAAAAATGTAGAATTTACTAGGTGGCATTTCTAGGTAAATTCTAAAGACTCAAAAATCTGAGTATAAGATGGAAATTTCTATCAAGAGCTTCAATTTTAAATGCTTCCCAAAAGAAAACCAAGAAACATTTAGGCTATCAGTTCTCAACATCTGGTAACATTAAAACACCAGTGGAGATTTTCTAGCATGTACATCCCAAAGATTATATTATTCAGTAGGCCTAAGGAAGAGTGGGGCTTGGCTAGTGTTATTTTTAAAATGTTTCTGGTATGCATCAAATGTTAGAACAGTTACTCTAGGATGTTTTAAAAAACAAGAACATGTACATTGTCTTTATAAATGTACATTTCAACTATTCTCATTTGTACAATTTCCACAGAACTGAAACACAGAGAAGTAATAAACTACTTTTACAAGAGAACGGATAGAACCTTTTCTTTAAAAAAATTTTTTCTAAAACTTATCTATCAAAATCAACCTATGAAATTAAACATAAAACAAATACCATTTAAAAACAGCAAAAAATCATTTATATATAATCTATGGTTTTTTTTTAAAAGTCTATAATCTAACAGTACAGTAGGAATAATCTAATACATATAAAATTATTTTAAAAAATAATTTCTCAGTAAGATCTTCAACATCCTAAACAGACTTTCAAAAATGTAGTCATATTTAATTAAGAATAAACTTCTGCAAACTGCATTGTAACAAATATATTTAAAAATGGGCTTAATTAAAATGGTAATTATGAGTGTTAGGGTGATACCAGATAAAACTGAAATATAACCACATTAAGATAAAGGAAAGTATAGCATTATGAGAAGAACGAAAAGACAGGAACCTCAGCCTTCGAGGCTTACTATATGTAACTATGGAAGAGCACCAAGTCATGTCAATTTAAAATAGAATTATTTTAGCTATGAAGCGGATAACATGATGAAGAAAAAGCACAGTAAATCAACCTTAGCCATTCCAATCCAATAATATTAAAAATAATAAATTTGAAGGCTAATCTATGCAAAATGCTAATTACCATCATATTAGTGGAAATTTGGTAACTACTGCTCTCATAAAATTTTGACATCACTGTAGATTTTGAAATTTTATTCATTAGATGCTTGGATTAATGAAGATGTGAATTAAATATAACCTCTCCATTTCAGCAGACTTCTTAAAGAGGCTGAGTCTTTTAATTTTCTTTAATTTCTTCACATTCCAATAAATTCCTATTGAATTTAAGCCAGAATAGATTAGTTGAACATTTTGTAACTTTGTAAATTGTACTTAAACCAGTATATTAATACACAAGCATAATTAGATTTCTTAGATAAATTATTAAATACTAAGCTTGATGTCTATTATACAAAGGCAATAGTTCAAAGTCTATTCAGTTAAGTCAGTCCCACTGGTGGCAATCCATTGTGAAAATGCTGACTGTGCTGGGAAATGGTGACAATCTCCCCAAGAATTAAGGAGTTTTCCTATATCCTCTTCTAGTTGGTTCCTCTGACAGGATGCCAGAGAAAATACAATTAAAGAAATCAATACCAAAAACCCCACATTAAATTTATTATAGGTGTAGTTTAAAGTCAGAAAACAAATAAGCCACAGCTAAAGCAATGGCAGAAATAAGAAATAATGTCACCATGGTGTTTGATCAGCAGTATAGGAATTGACTCTGTGGAACTGATAATTTAATGTCCAAAGATTAGGGAGTAAAATAAATCAATTATGTGGGAAAAGTGGAATGGGGAAGACTGGTAGTGAATATCAGAGTGATATTCTATTTTCTACATTCAGCAGGAAGGAAACAGACTACTGTGAAATTATGACAACAGCCAAATGTTATGGTTTAAAATTTTAAAACTCAAAACTCACAGAAAACTTAAATATAAAATAGTTAATAACCTGGGCTTTCTGATAACTCAAATGTTCACTTGTAACTGAAGCTGGTTTCTTAACTCTTTATGTAATTATAATGTGTCAATTCAGTGGCCAAGTGATAAGTATGCATTAAGTTTATACTTAAAAAATTCTTTTTAGAGCTTAGTATTTTAAAAAGATTGTAACAGGTGTAAGAGAGGCTTATCAAAAATTTTCAAAACTCAGTATATTTTCCTCATCACCAGTAATCTAGAAACCTATTAAAACATAACCTGAATCACATTTGAAACTGTCTTTTAACAAGGTAAAAAAATCAAATGATCTATTCAAAACTCATTTTGCAAAAGTAGTCTAGGATAACTCAGTTATTAAGTCAAAAGTACTGATGCTTGCTTTTATCCAGAATACTGAATTCTAAAAGAACAAAAATGTACATACGGTTTTCTAGCTTTTAAGAAAAACACTTTTTAAAATTCATTAGAAAAGTCACCTCCAATGGAATATATTAAATAGCACAAGTCTTTCAGTACCTAAATTCTCTTAAGTAGAAATATGAAAATTTACTCCCCCCCGCCCCCGAGTTTATGTATTTATCTATGGGGCTTGGTAACAGCAACATTGTAGGCCGGATACTATCCTGGATTTTGCTTAAATTTTGAGGGGAAAAAAAACTAAAAAAATCCCACAGGTCAAAACTGACTCATATAAATGGAAAGATTCCACTTCAATAAATGAAAGGCAATTTAAAAATGCAAAATAAAAATGAATTAAGGCAGCTCTAAAAGAAAATATAACTTACCCATCCAAAATAGTACTACTACAGTATAATTCACTCCTTAACACGCTGTGTTTATAATCTAGATATAAAAGCCAAAAATCAAAACAAGCGTTGCAGTTACGATGCAGCATCAGGTGTTTACTTCAGTGAATGAAAAATAATGGTCACAACTCAAATGAATGGTAATTTAATATGAATATATGCACCTTACCAGAGATGTTTATGTTTACTACCAGAGATGTCTTAGCAATTCCATATTTCTCACAAAGTCAGTATAATTGCTGTAAAAAAATCAACTGTGGTTCTGAATACCCATTCACAGTTGATCTCAACAATGTATCTGATGTAGGAGACTGATTATCTGTGACAGGCAGAAGGATGTGGTGGTCCTCAGTTCCAAGTGGAAGAGATAGTGGTAAAGTCATATCAGAAGGTTTCACATCCACTGTTTCTGATAAGGGACTTTTTTGTATAGAATCTTGTTCACTCAAGGGATGATCCTCTATACTAGAATCCAGAACTTTATCTGCACCTGAAATAGAAGGGAAACAAATTTAGGCTATCTTTGAAAACAAAACAAAACGCCATAGACTAAATCTGCTTACCATTTCAGAACTTGCATTCCAACCTCCACACCTTTTACTCATGCTGTTTCTCTTACACTGGTTTACCTTCATCATCTATTCAAATTCAATAGGGGCCTCAAGCCTAGGTTCAAGCACCAACTTGAAATTAAAATGCACTTAACTATTCTAGATTAGGGTGAGCTGTTCTAGACTAAGGTGAGCTGTTACTATTTTATCACTTGCTTGTCAATTTTTCATGTACCACTTTGCAATATCTCTCTGCTACTGAACATTCTACTTCAGTATGCCCTGAATTCTCAACCAGACTGTAAATTCCTTAAGGGTATAGATCAAGTTATGCTTCTCTAATTCCTTAAAAGAACTTAGTAATAGTGCTATACACATAATAAATTTGTTTGCTGAACATACTAATGAGTAGTTCATACTATTCTCTGAGTTCAAGTTCAGAGGTATGGCATTTTTGTATATTTCCAGAAGTGAGAAATTTTGCTCTACTTAGGGAGTGATTATCACCCTGACCATGATACACTTTTGACTTCAAATTTTCCATGAGCTTTACCATACTCCTGTCACTCCAAAGTACTTACATGACTTCAATCTCCCTGTCTTCATTAGACAAAACTGCCTATTAACTTTCATAAAATTATAATTCTCTGTTCTTGCCAAACTATTCTTCAGTTCAACCAGCAAAGAATGTAACCTGCACTTCCCAATGACTCCCTTTACAATGTTTTCTCCGCCTGGGATGAACGCTCTTTTTCCTATCTCCATCCTTCAACCTTCAAGTTCCCTAGAATTAAGCCTTTCCAATACTTACCACAGAAGACTTTATCTCTTCTTTGACACTTTTGTATCTCTACAATACCCTACATTTTATCTTGTAATCACAGTTATTTAGCTTTCTGGTCTCCCACACTAAACTGCAAATTCTTTGAGGACTAAGAATGTGCCTTGTTCAACTTCAGGTATCTTGCAGTTATGTGTACTTCGGAGGTAGAGGCATTTCATGTTTGTTCAATTAACAACACTGCAGTTTTCAGAAGTTACTGACTTAATCCTTATTATATTTCTATTCACTATCAGACTTGTTAACATCTCTACACACTGAAGAAGCCTAGTATTTTGTTTCCAATCATGACAAACACAGTAAAACTTTTTCAAAGATTTATTTAAGCAACAGACTTAAAATTTTATAGTCTGTCTTTCCATTTCCATGTAACAATTTGGGGCTACCTATTCCCCTATTTATATCTTTCTATTATATTCCTTCTTATATATCTCTGGATTAGGGCTCATGATGCCCTTTTTTTTCACCTAACTATAGTAATTCCCAGGTAACCCAAACTCTAGTATGGAGAATAGTGATACACACACATATATATGTTTTTTGTATTCTTTCATTCTTGAAACTTCATAAATCAGGTTTTTAAGAGGAAATATCTCAAGCATTGTTTATTAGAAGGTCAATATGGAAAGAAATTCTTAGTGAACTTATCTACAAATTATAAAGCTCCCTTCCTAATATGGGTATACCTAATTTTCAAAAATATGTATCTAATTTAAGGTGTCAAAATGTACATCTCAACATTTTAGAAATAGCACCAATATGAGAGCACCAAATTTTTATAAAACACAAACATTTACCGGAATGGACTTTTGTTTTGTGCTTCTTTAAATTTTTAATATCTGTGTAAGAATTTCCACATAATTCGCAGATAAATGGCCTTTCTCCTGAAAAGCAAGTTAAAAAGTTTAAAGTCAGTATTTTAGAAGCTGCTAAGACAAAAATATCAATGTCTATGAACAAAGTGCAAATACTACTATACTGTTTAAATTTAGTTTTAAATGATCTTTTTAATCACTTGGTTATAATACAGTGAAATGAGAACTTCTATACATACTAGGCACTCCTTTACTTTATTATACAAAGTATCCCCATTTCTGACAAAATTGAGCATTTTTATTAACAGAAATTTAACTTACACTTTTAATTCTATTAGACATTTAGTGAGTGCGAGTTATCTGCCAGACCCTAAGAGGAACAGCTAAGGGAAAAAAGTGTAATTATGGTTTCTGCATTCTGGTAGCTTACAAATTAGAAAATCCTTTAAAAACAGTGACAGAATAAAATGCTACAAAATTGTAATTCCTCTAAAATAAGAACTGTTCAATGCTTTATAAACAAAGAGCATGAGAAAATAGATGCTTATTAAATGTCTACTAGGTGCTCACATTATTCTAGATAGGAATCGTGAGGAATAACTTTAAAAATAAAAAAGTCACAACAGTACTTTTTCAAAATGGCATTTTCCTTTAAATTAATTTGTTCCCTATTTTCTTCATACTACACAATACTATTACAAAAAACACGTCAATACTAAAGTTCATTCTGAAAACTTGCTTACTGAACACTATTTGATAAGAAAATATATTGATATTATCTATTCCTTTTCATTTCTTGGTACACCTGTGCAACTTAATCCAAATTAATCTAAAAACTATTATTATCTGCCATATTAGAAAGTCTATACAATTCTAGACCAAATTTAATTAATACTACTCCAAATAACTAAAAAAAAAAAACACACAAAAAAAACCAAAGCAAGTAAAAAGTTAATATTTATACATTAAAATACTACTATAGGTAGAGTATGACTAGATACCATATAGTCCATAATGGTTTAAAAGTCAAGGTTTACATAAAAAGAAATTAGAGAGAACCAAAAATAATACGTTCTCCCTAAACACAGACCTGTATGGGATCGAAAGTGTTTGTTGAGCTCTCCTGAGGAAATAAAACTTTTCCCACAAATACCACATATGTATGGTTTTTCACCTAGATGGAAAATAAAAGATAGCGAAGTGGTGTACTATACCAATATAATATTTATCAATTACAATAATCTAAAGTAACCTGAATTTAAATTAAAACCTCTTTATATATTATGTTTTAGAGGTATCTTCAGTGTGATCCTACTTAGATGAACATTAATAATTATTTTACACTGTTCATGTAACCTGATGCTTTTCATACAATAAAACTTGATTTCTGCAAAATTCTTCCAGTAGACTAGAGTTGGGCAAGAAGTTCAATTTTTATATGATTATAAACATATGATTAAAAATTCGACAATCCATTACTTAAATTGTTGCTATCTGCTATATTAAGAAGAGTAAGATTACTTAGGAAAGATCTGTTTTAAAAGGCACCTTATCAAAACTGAAAATCTTTGAGTATAATTTGCTTCAAAACTGATACTCTGCCTCTGAAGTATCCATTTAATTTGCAAATGGCAGAATGTCTGCATAGGAAAAGTTCTAAGAAGTCATAAAAACCTATGTTCTACCTAAACCCACTCTCACCCCGTAATTTCACTCTACAGTTTTATCCAAGGAAAGTAAAACAGAGGCTAAGGAGTTTTTCTAAGGTCATAAAATATGACTCAAGTTTATATACTGTCAAACTATCTGATTTTAATGTACATAAGTTACATGATAAAAAAATTCCAACCACCATTATTACTCTAGAAAATAAATCTGCTTTAATAGCTAGTATTTATGTGAAAACCACAAACACAAAAAGTTTCAACAAGCACAAACACAACAGATATACAACACAAAGTCTATAACCTATTTTCCTTAAGGGCTCAATTTCCCTTTTTCTTTCTTTTATTTACAGCTTTTTCTTATTTTAAACATCTGTCAAATTCTTACCTGTATGTTTTCGAGAATGAGTGATAAGAGAACTAGAGACAGCAAATGCCTTCCCACAAGTATCACACACATAAGGCTTTTCTCCAGTATGCCTACGAACATGATAGGTCAGTGTGCTGGCTTGAGCAAATCTCTGTCCACACCTATCACAGACATATGGCTTCTCTCCACTATGCTTCCTATTCATAAATAAATATAAAGTTATAGGCTGGTAAGTAGAACAATTTGGATCCAGTCTCTGCAATAAACATTTTTCATACAATTTTCACGCAGTATTTTATTTCATCTTAACGGACCAAAAATACTATTTAAAATTAACAGTTTCAATGTAAACTGTCAAAAATAAATGTTTTGGTTATTATCAAAACATCTGTTCTAAAATTAGTTAAAAATTGTGCCAAGCAACGAGGTATCACCTCACACCAGTCAGAATGGCTAAAATTAACAAGTCATGAAACGACAGATGTTGGCGAGGATACGGAGAAAGGGTAACTCTCCTACACTGTTGGTGGGAAAGCAAGCTGGTGCAGCCACTTGGAAGACAGTATGGAGGTTCCTCAAAAAGTTGAAAATAGAGCTACCCTACAACCCAGCAATCATATTACTGGGTATTTACCCCAAAGATACAAATGTAGTGATCCAAAGGAGCACGTGCCCCTAAATGTTCATAGGAGCAACGTCCACAATAGCCAGACTATGAAAAGAGCCTAGATGTCCATCAACAGATGAATGGATAAAGAAGATGTGGTGTGTGTGTGTGTGTATACGTGTGTGTGTGTGTGTGTACACACACACACAATGGAATACCATGTAGCCATCAAAAAACCCAAAGTCCTACCATTTGCAATGACATGGATGAACTAAAGGGTATTATGCTAAGTAAAATAAGTCAATCAGAAAAAGACAATTATCATATGATCTCACTGATATGAGGAATTTGAGAGGCAGGGCAGAGTCTTGGGGGGTAGGGAGGGAAAAAAATGAAACAGGATGGGACTGGGGAGGGAGACAAACCATAAGAGACTCTTATCTCAGGAAACAAACTCGGGGCAGGGGCAGATAGGGTGGCTGGGTTATGGACATTGGGGAGGGTATGTGCTATGTTGAGTGCTGTGAATTGTGTAAGCCTGATGATTCAGAAACCTGTTCCCCTGGGGCAAATAATACATTATATGTTAATAAAAAAAAATTGTCATCATCTTTACATGGTTGTCAAGTATGCCCCTAATACCACAGGCAATTATTTTCACTTGTCCATTCATGCCTTTTTTTTTTTTTTTAAGATTTTATTTATTTAGGGGTGCCTGAGTGGCTCGGAGGGTTAAGCCTTTGCCTTCGGCTCAGGTCATGATCCCAGGGTCCTGGGATTGAGCCCCGCATCGGACTCTCTGCTCAGCGGGGAGTCTGCTTCTCCCCCCTCTCTCTCTGCCTGCCTCTCTGCCTACTTGTGATCTCTGTCTGTCCAATAAATAAATAAAAATCTTTAAAAAAAGAAAAAAGAAAAAAAAATTTTATTTATTTATTTGACAGAGTTAAAGAGGGAACACAAGCATGGGGAATGGGAGAGGGAGAAGCAGCAGGGCTCAATTCCAGCACCCCGAGATCATGACCTGAGCTGAAGGCAATCAGTTAACAACTGAACCACCCAGTCGCCCCTCACTCACTCTTTAAAACTCTTTCCTTAAACCTCCAGCACCTCCTTAACCATCCCATCCTCATCCTTAGCTGATGTCCTTGCTTCCTGTTTTACTGAGAAAATTTAAGCATCAGAAAATTTCCACCATCCCAACTCTCTACCTATAGAGGTACTCATGTATTTGCTGTTCTTCTGTTAATTCTAACATGAAGGTGACCGTTCATCTGAATTCAACGACTCCTATTTGCATAATGAAGATACTATCCTATCCCCCATTCCTACTCAGTATCACTCCTGTATTTTCCTCTACCACTCAGTTTTCCCATCCCATTGTATCACAGCATAAATATACTGAAGTCTTCAATCTTTAAAAAAAAAAGACCCCTGACCTCTTTTGCTCCTCCATTTCTCTGCTCCCCTTTACCAAAATTTGAGTCTCCAACTGTTTCGACTTTCTTATCTACTATTCTCTACTAGTCTTTGCTAACATTGCTTTTCTTAAGAGCATTGCTGACCTCTCACTCTACTAAATTCAAGAGTGAATTCTCAGTCTTTACCTCCACATCATCAGAATTTGAAGCTGACTGCTCCCTTCTGGAATAATTTCCTTCACTTGGATTCCAGGGCAGTCTACTCTTGGTTTTCCTCCCAGACTGGCTGCTCCTTCCTAGTCACCTCTAAGTGACTCTGACTCAGTCCTTTGATATCTTTTCTATCCACACTCATTCCCCTGGTGACCTCATTCAGTGTTACAGCCCTAAATACTATCGATACACTGAAGACTCCCAAATTTGTACCTTCAGCTCAAACCAGTCCCCTGAACTACAGACTTACATAACCAATGTACATCTTCATTCAGATGTCTAATAATCACCTCAAATTTAACATGTTCGGATCTCTACTCCCTCTTAACTGCTCCATCCACAAATCGCCATTTCAGTTAATATTAATTCTATCTAAGGCTTGGGTCTGTAAACCTCAGAATTATCTTTGATTCTACTCTTCTTTCCTCCTTTCATACCCCACATCCAATCTGCAGCAAAATCTGTTGTTCTACCTTTAAAGATATGTCTAGAATCTGACAATTACTTCTCTCTTCCACAGTTACCACTTTGGTCTGTATCATTATCACTCTCACTTGGATTTTATCTATAGCTTCCTAACTGGTAACTTTGCTCCCATTCTTGCAATCTTATATTCTTTTTCTAATATTGCAGCCAGAGTCATACCCTTCAAATGTAAACAAGATACATTACTTACGTTTCAATCTCAAGAGTAAAAGCTTTATAATGACCTACAAAATCTTATACTATCTAGATGCCCTATCACCATTCTGATCTTACGTCTTTCCCTTATTTATTCCTCTCCAATCACCATGGCTTCCTTCTGGTTCCTTGACTATGCTAAGAAAACTTAATGGTGGAGCCACAATTAGAACTCTATTGTCCTGAGTGCTAATAAAGAAGGCTATTCAAAGACTATGATGAATAACAGACTCAAAGACTAAACAACTCATTGTTTTGTTTTTTACCTTGCATGAATCTTGAGATTGCTAGAAGTTGCAAACTGTAAATTGCATACATCACATTTATAAGGTTTTTCCTCACCATGATGCATACGACTATGGAACACCAGCTGGCATTTCTGAGCAAATCCTTTATCACACAATTCACATTTGTATGGCTTCTCACCTAAAAGAACAAGCAAATAAAATTTATATTTAAAAGGAGATATTGTTTGAGCTGCTTGAACCACATAAGCTTTCAAAAGAGTTCATCAACAGTACTATTTTCAGTATTCAGAAAATGTTAACTGCTAGAAGTAAAAAAACAAATGGGGTTTTTTCCCGGATTGTCTATTGAAAACATTAGTAGAATTAAAAGAAATCAGTGTTCTCAATTCATAATAGTGAAAGGTGATCAATGAGAGAAATATACACTGAATCTTAAAATGTACAAATCTAAGTGTACCAACAAAGGTAAACACAGAGGCTGAGGAATGAATGTGTTTAATTCTAAGAAACATGTTCAGAAGTTGACAGTCTAGGAAGCAGAAGGTAAGATGGCTGGCAAAGTCTGAGAATTGTCCTGAGTTGTAACTACTTTTTCTCTTTATCACTTCTCTTAATCTCTGTTTCTGTTAAATACTTAGCACGCTAGAATCAAGTTTGTGTTTATTGTAACTATGAGAGAAAATGGCACAAAGACCTCAAACATTAGGACTTCAGAGTGATCAGCAGCAATAAAACAAGTAACCATTAAATACTTGGTCATCAGCTGACAGAATGGGAGAAGATATTTGCAAACGACATATCAGATAAAGGGCTAGTATCCAAAATCTATAAGGAACTTAGCAAACTCAAAACCCAAAGAACAAGCAATCCAATCAAGAAATGGGCAGAGGACATGAACAGACATTTCTGCAAAGAAGACATCCAGATGGCCAACAGACACATGAAAAAGTGCTCCACGTCACTCGGCATCAGGGAGATACAAATCAAAACCACAATGAGATATCACCTCACACCAGTCAGAATGGCTAAAATTAACAAGTCAGGAAATGACAGATGCTGGAGAGGATGTGGAGAAAGGGGAACCCTCCTCCACTGTTGGTGGGAATGCAAGCTGGTCCAACCACTCTGGAAAACAGCATGAAGGTTCCTCAAAATGTTGAAAATAGAACTACCCTATGACCCAGCAATTGCACTACTGGGTATTTACCCTAAAGATACAAACATAGTGATCCGAAGGGGCACGTGTACCCGAATGTTTATAGCAGCAATGTCTACAATAGCCAGACTATGGAAAGAACCTAGATGTCCATCAACAGATGAATGGATCAAGAAGATGTGGTATATATACACAATGGAATACTATGCAGCCATCAAAAGAAATGAAATCTTGCCATTTGCGACGACGTGGATGGAACTAGAGCGTATCATGCTTAGTGAAATAAGTCAATCGGAGAAAGACAACTATCATATGATCTCCCTGATATGAGGACATGGAGAAGCAACATGGGGGGGTAGGGGGATAGGAGAAGAATAAATGAAACAAGATGGGATTGGGAGGGAGACAAACCATAAATGACTCTTAATCTCACAAAACAAACTGGGGGTTGCTGGGGGGAGGTGGGATTGGGAGAGGGGGAGCGGGCTATGGACATTGGGGAGGGGAGGCGAACCATAAGAGACTATGGACTCTGAAAAACAACCTGAGGGTTTTGAAGGGTCAGGGGTGGGAGGTTGGGGGAACAGGTGGTGGGTGATGGGGAGGGCACGTTTTGCATGGAGCACTGGGTGTTGTGCAAAAAGAATGAATACTGTTACGCTGAAAAAATTAATAAAAAGGGAAAAAAAATACTTGGTCACAATTACAGATAAATTTTCAACAATCTAACATGCACTTGTGAATGCAAGTATATAACAAATGTTGGTCACAGTCAACACTGCTTATTAATATATTCTGTACAAAAATATCATTTCAGTATAAAAGCAATTTTATCTCCCACAAACCAGTCTTACCTGTATGAGTTCTTACATGCGTTTTCAGCTGGTTACACTGGGTAAATGCCTTTCCACACAAGTGGCAGACATAAGGTTTAACTCCTTTATGTATTCTCATATGCCTTCTCAAGCTGCTGGCTTCTGAGAACACTTTCCCACATGTGTTACACATTGGCTTGGCCTTGGAATACCTCTGATCCAGCTCTTCCCCAGAGCTCTCCAGCTCGTAAGAATTCTTGACACTGGCTATATTAGACATAGAGTGTTCCTTCAGAGCACAGTTGGGCTGTGATTTTCCACGTTTCTGTTTTACTGTAACAGTCTGCACAATATCTTGTGCTGGAAAAGTATTTTCCACAACTGACGTCAACTCGAGTTCGGAATTATCATTTCTTTGTGAAACTTGATCTATTACAGGTGTGGATACTTTATTCGCATCTAAGAATAATTCAACAGACGCGTTCTCTAAAATGTCACTGGGATATTGCACTGTTTTATTCTGTCCTGTTTTCTGGGAGTTGAAGGCCTTCTTCTTCTTTTTAGTTTGAGATGGCTTCTTTGCTAAAGCCCCTTGTTTAGAATTAGCCTGAACTAAATCTGTAGACACTTCTGATTTTTCCCGACTGTTATAATCTCGTAGAGTAAGGAGACATGTCTGTTGATTCAATTCAATGTTTCCAGTAATACTAGATATCTCTGTAGAAGAGGGATTAGCAATAAAAGCAAAATCTTCCATCTTTATTTTACATTTAGTGACCACCTCTTCCACCTTGAGATAGTCAGCAGCCTGGTGAATTTCTTTAACATTCCAACTGTAAGGAAACAAGGCTAAATGACAATATTCTGAACAAAGAAAAACTATTTGTGAAAACAGAGCTGCACATAAATTTCAATGTCTTTTAAAGACCTAATGCAGCAAAATGATGAAAAAGGCGTAACTAAAAGAACAAATTTACAAAAATTCATTCACTCATTCAGAATAATGTGTAGGCAAAAATCTCCAGTTTTGCAACTTGAAAAGATGTAAACAATTCGTTACATACTACATTATGTACCACTATGAGAAAATAAAATGTTAAAAATTACTGTGTGTCTTAAAAAATACTTGCAACACAAAAAGCAGCTGTTGGCAACTTACTGCCTCCTCCCATTCATCCTGAGGCCTATTCAGATACAACCATCTTTTCTGGACTGACAACAGCAAGTCTAAAAAATTACTTCCTATCATCTTTCTATGCTCCCCTGTGAGGGACCTTAACTGTGCTTCTCAAACTTTCCCGGGTCACCCAGGTATCTTGTTACATGTAGATTCAGATTCTGTGGGGAGGTCTGTGGTGGGACCTAAGTGTCTACGTTTCTAACACACCTGCTGATGATGCCAATGCTGCTGGTTTATTGATTACACTTGGAAGGAACAAGGATTTAGAATGCACTCAGCTCTAACAACATGTGTGTGTGTGTGTGTGTTTTTACACTCAACTCATGTTAGTTGGAGAGTATGTCATTACTAGAATCATATAAAAAGACTTAAGTTCACCCAGTTCAACATTCCAGTCAATATTTACTGAGCATCTATCATGTGTAGTACACTAAGAGGGATATTAAAAAAGAAATATCAAATAGTCCCTGCCCTTCAGAAATTTTTATTGCAAAGAAAAATTGTTTGATTACTCTAGTACTGGCGCTGGCATTACAAGGTGAATTCATCGGGGTAAGTCAGGACCTTCAGGCACTTTGATTTTCTTAGCTATAAAATCTGAGAGTTGAGGAGTGCCTGGGTGGCTCAGTTGGTTAAGTGTCTGCCTTCAACTCAGTTCATGATCCTGGGAACCTGGAAGAGAGCCCCACATATGGCTCCCCGCTCAGCAGGGAGCCTGCTTCTCTCTCTCCCTCGGTGTTCTCTCCTTCTGTCCCTCAAATAAACAAACAAAATCTTCATTTTAAAAAAAATCTGAGAGTTGGGGCGCCTGGGTGGCTCAGTGGGTTAAGGCCTCTGCCTTCTGCTCGGGTCACGATCCCAGGGTCCTGGGGTCGAGCCCCGCATGGGGCTCTCTGCTCAGCAGCAAGCCTGCTTCACCACCGCCCCCCCCCCCCACCGCGCCCGCTTCTCTGCCTGCTTGTGATCTTCTGTCAAATAAATAAACAAAATCTTAAAAAAAAAAAAAATCTGAGAATTGAGTAGGTACTAATATAAAAATATGACCCTTTTAAGTATCTGAGAATGAATATACATACACACACAGAAACACACCCTCCAAGCAACCTTACTACTTGCCATTTTCCCCAAATAATATTAAACTCTTCAGGGGCACCTGGGTGGCTCAGTGGTTTAAGCTGCTGCCTTCGGCTCAGGTCATGATCTCAGGGTCCTGGATCGAGTCCCACGTCCGGCTCTCTGCTCTGCAGGGAGCCTGCTTCCCTCTCACTCTCTCTGCCTGCCTCTTTGCCTACTTGTGATCTCTCTCTGTCAAATAAATAAATAAAATCTTTTAAAAAAAAATATTAAACTCTTCAGAAAAAAATGTATTTTTCCTGTCCCCTCTTCATCATATCTATAACCCAGAAAATGGTTTTAGTCACAGCTGATAATATATAGTGTTATTAATACATCTTTTAAAAAAGTAAAATTTGAAATTAAAAATTAACTAGTGTCATAAATCACTCAGGTCTTCAAATGTATACTACAATATCTACAGATCTCTATCCATTTTCTCATCATCTAATGAAAATTTCTTTATTTCAAGTGCCACCTGTATGTTTCTTCTTTTTTTTTTTTTTTAAAGAATTTAAAAAATTTGTCAGAGAGAGAGAACAAGCAGGAGGAGAGGCAGGCAAAAGCAGGCTAGGCTGATCAAAGAGCCCAATGTAGGGCTCAGTCCCAGGACCCTGGGATCATGACCTGAGCCGAAGGCAGATGCTTAAACCGACTGAGCCACCCAGGTGTCCCTGTTTCTTCTTTTTTAACTTAACATTACACTGGCTTTTAAAAAATTGCCTTTCATTATATACATAATCATTTTTCAGCTCATTACAGATTAAGTAGGTTGATAGGCCAGTTTGGAAACCCAATCACAAATTTAGGGAACATTTTATTTTCTGGGAAAATATACCTCGAGTTCTAAACATACTATAAACTCTTGGAATATAACCTACTTGCAAATGGAGTCTTTCCCCTAAATAAGAAAACATTACCTAAAGACTTCTTATGTCCCTCAGTTATAATTTTGGAATATGTAACAAATGAGCTTTATAATGAAGTTAATTCTCTATTTGCAAAGATAAAGCACAAATGCTCCAAATATAAACACAATCTTGTTCATCTTTTATACAAGTATTTTTTTTGCCATATATACAGTAGCATTAACACTTTCTAAAAATGTTATGCTTTTCCTTAAGCATGTTTATTAATTTTGTTACAGTCTATTATTAAATTACAATAAATGAGAAATACCACAAAACCAAATTTATCACTCATTATACTAAGGCCTCAAATTATAATTGTGCCTTAGTGTTCCATAAAATGAACCACCAAACACGTAACAAGGTCTGGTAGCATTTAAGACCAATACAAACTAGCACTGAGTGGCACATTAATTGCTCAGTACTAATACAGTATTTCATACAAATTATTTATCTCTTTCACAGACAGCCTATAATCTCAGTTACGGTTAAGAGAACCAATCAGCATCTGTTTACATCAATAACTGCTTTTGTTTACAAGCATGAAGTTACAGTGCTTGCAAACTTGCTTTCATCTTTTGAACAGTCACTGAAAGTCATTTAATTACACACTGCCAGGTATATGGCTAAAAACTTTACATGAACAGTTCATTTAATTCTTAGGACATGTCTATGCAATCTGTAAGAATTCATTTTATATACAAATGAAGGCTAAGAGGTTGAAAGAAAGTAACTTGTACAAGATCACAGTGTGTTAGAACTAAGATTTGATCAAGGAAATCTGGCTCATGAGTCCGCTTAATTCTTTTTTCTTTTTTTTTCACTAAATTTAATCACTAAGTTATATACAGACTTTCTACTTTAAAAAAATTTTTTTTTTTTTTTAATATTTTACTTATTTGACAGAGAGAAATCTCAACTAGGCAGAGAGGCAGGCAGAGAGAGAGGAGGAAGCAGGCTCCCTGCGGAGCAGAGAGCCCGATGTGGGGCTCGATCCCAGGACCCTGGGATCATGACCTGAGCCGAAGGCAGAGGCTTTAACCCACTGAGCCACCCAGGTGCCCCAGACTTTCTACTTTTGATGTAAGCCTTCTCACATCTGTGGCTGGGCTCAAACAACTAGTTCCCAGGACAGGTATGTACCAAAAAAGACTGAGCAAAAATCTGGCTTTCAAATTGGTCCTTTGCATGAAGGCTCAAAGTAAGATGCTCTCCAGTGTGTTCAAATCAATTCAACATTGTTCTGGAAAAGTTAATTGAGAAAGGGAAACTACTAAATTGAAGATCAACCAAAATTTACTAGTTTTATGGTTATTTTACATTACATATTCTTAATATTTAAATAAGAGGCACCTGTAGAGTCAACTGTTCAGTAAATTTAAATAATCTGTCATGTGGGTTAATCTATGACACTGGTCTGTTCCTTTAATCAGTTCATACAGAACTGACTCAAAGATGTCATCACCCCAAAATTTAAAAATAATTCCAAACAGTACAAATGTTTTCTTTTCAAAAGGATTAAGGAAAATCCTGCTTCTAGCTTTTTAAAGAATAAGCTGCAGTGTAAAACAGAGAGGATTCTGCTTAATGTGTATGTTTATATATATAGAGAGAGATCATCTAGAAAAGAATGAAAAAATATTTAATCGAAATGTTAACAATGATTATCAGTGGGTGGCAGAATTTCAGTTGTTTCCTTTTGGCTTCTTGCCTAATTCTTCTCCAAAAATTGTGGAGTTAAAGGGAGAGAAGAGTAGAAAAGGGAAAATAAATGAAACTAATGTTCATCAGGAGGAAGGCCTTCAAGTAAATCCTTGATCTTTACAGTAACACCAAGGTAGTTATTACCATCTCACTTTTACAGATGGGGAAACTGAGGCCCTCAGAGGTTGTGTCTTGCTCATAGACACAGTGACTGACAGGACAGACCTAACTCTAAAGCCCATAATCTTTTCATGTCAGATTATGTATGATCTAGTCATGTTCACACTTTCATTAAGAGATAGAGTAAAGAAAACAGGAGTAATTTGGTTTTTCTTTCACCTCCACCTTTCCCTCCACAACTAATAAATGCATTAGTATTAAACTAATTATGTAGTTCACTATGCATGGGAGACACACAGCACCTGCATTATCAAATTCCTCAGAACCTACTTCTTGTTAGTGCAGTGAGAGCATTAAACATTTCAGAAAAGCATTCTAGCACCTCGAATCTGATTTATGCATTAGTACTGATAGCTTTATAGAGATAACAGGAACCACTGCCATTTACACTTCAAGGAAATTATTTTCCTGAAACAAATCAGGAAAAGGTCCTGCACATTGCTATCTATGGTAGAAATGGGAGTATTACTAAATGAACACAGAGGCTTATCCTTCTTTCTTCATCTACACTCCCTTACTTCCACCACCATAAGAGGTAGGGGATAGAGTGAGGGAGGGAGAAGAGCAGAGGTACATAAAGACCAAAAAAACTGGAATTCACTTAGAATTCATTGTGTACATTCCTCACGTTTTCATAACTGAAATCACAGGCTTTATTTCAGTAGATAAATCAAATGTGTCAGAAACAAGGCTTTAATCTCATTAATGCCTGCACCTTTTGTGCTTAAGAAATGCAGTCTCTTTATCCCAAATCAGTAATACTGACTTCTTTATTAAAAACAACAATAGCATTGTACACATGACTATATGAAGACTCCAAGTTAAGGGAATGAATGGAAAAAATACAAGTATACTTTAGCCCTACAGACTGCTGACTAGCTTTTATAAGTGAAAACAAAATGTGTACTTTACCTGTCAAGATTTAAAGTTCCTGTGTATATGAACTCCAACAGTTTCTGAAATCCATCAGCCTTCACCTGACTCTGATCAAGAAAGACATTGTTCTCAGAAGTGCTTCTGTAGATTGCACCAAAATACTCACTAAATGAGGCAAGCACATTCCTATGAGCTTTAAACTGGAATTCCCCAATCACCACAGTGCAGTCACAAAGAAAACCTGCTTCCCGCTGTTTGTTCAGTCTCTCTAAAAGGTGCTCACAGTGATGGGAATACTGCATTTTGGTATCAGAATGGAATTTTACCCTTGTTCTAAAAGACAAAAAGAAATAGTAAGTCAGTAACCCTAAGTTTTCATCAAACATTTCATCCAATCAATTGGTAAGGGGAAAAGGGACATGGGACATAACATGGACAAAAACAAAGTCAGTTCTCATTTACTGCCTCCCCCAACGAAAATTCTTATCAAACAGAATAGTTTAAAAAGCTGAAGGGTAAGTTCCTGTCTATCTATGTTACATCTTGGACAACTAACACAATCCTTTGGACACATAAATAAATGGCGATAAATGAAAAAAAAAAAAAGCACCACAAAATTTCACGCTTTTGCAGCAGCAGAACCTTCACACTTTCAAGCTCAGTACGCATGCACATGCTGGGGAAAAAATTAAGCAAACCACTAAGAAATGACCCCCTTTGAACAGATGGCGAAAAAACACGATACGAGTTCTTTAAAATTGCTCTCAAATCACCGAAAGCTGTTAGTTTCCGTAGTGCACAGTTGCTTCAAAACGCGAAGTGGGTGCCCAGGCGCGGAGAATGAGCAGAGCCAAGAGTTGTCAAGATTCCGTCACTCGCCCGGAGGAAGCCACACCCCCTTTCTTCCCACTTCTCCATTCCCGACCGCAACGGAGAGTGACAACCAAAGCCACTGTCTCCCGGCTTGTGCCGCACTGCCCTTCGCCCAGCTCCCACTACCTCTAGTTCCCACAGCAGAGGCTGTGGCCAAGGCCAACATCGGGCTGCCTCCCCGAGCTTTCCACGTTAATACCTCCTCCCCGACCTGAACTGGAACTCCAAGAAGAGTGCCCTCCGATGGCCCAGTGTCTAGAGAGTGGGACTGGCAATCTGGGGGGGTGAAAAAAAAACTCACCTAGAGCAAACCAAGGGGGAACAGTTTCTTCACGCTCTCTCCGCCATCTTCGAAGGACGTCACCGCGCCTCGCTCTGCCTCTTCCTTCTTTTTCAACGAAGACATCATATCCGGCCAGGGCGTCCCATGGAAACGCAGGAGCCTCTGGGACTGTGGAGGTCCGAGCCCAGCGAGGACTCGCCAGTCTGGTCCAGAAATTCCACTCCTCAGCATACTAGGCGAAACCGCAAACATCATGAATACGGGACTTAAGGCTTGTTCACAGCGCCGCGCTTGTCTTCCTCATTCTGAACGTTGTGGTCGGCCGTCAGCATCTCTCCGACGGCCCGGGTCGGGCAGCACCTCACCGAGGCCCTCTTTCAGGAGCCAGAGTGTGCACTGCACGCTGGGGCTTGTAGTTCCTCTTCTTCTCCCATCATCCTCCCCTTCCTCGGGACCCCGCGAGTGCAGGCAGCTTGTGTAGTTGGGTTCCTGGCCATGGGAAATTTTCAAGCTGAGACAGATCACCCCTTTTCAGTTTACGTACCCGAAAGCTCTTGGGACCCCACTGGGTTTGATTTGCATCAGCCGATTGCAGCTTAGTTTCCAGGATATCCTTACCTGTTACAAGTCTGAGATGCAGCAAAGCGGAGCAAAGCAGTAGGGTACACTGGGCACGCGCAACATTGCAGGAAGGTGGGCTTTATACCGGAAGAGGTTCTGCGTCTGGACCAGAAAAATTTTAATATAATGATTTACATCGAATTCAGATTTTGTACAGTGAAGGGAAAAAATGTCAGATATCTGCTTAACATATAAACGTTAATATGTTAGTTAATATGTTAATATGTGAGGGTGAATTTTTACCCAGTTTTTGGTGGGCATCATAAGTCTCAGAAAAACAAAACTTCATTTTTTCTTGTTAAAAGTTTTGTCAGGGGCGCCTGGGTGACTCAGTCGTTACGCGTCTGCCTTTGGCTCAGGTCCTGGTCTCAGGGTCCTGGGATCGAGCTCCGCATAGGGCTTCCTGCCCGGCGGGAAGCCTGCATTCCCTCTTCTACTCTCCCTGCTCCTGTTCCTGTCCTGGCTGTTTCTCTGCCAAATACATACATACATACATACATACATACATACATACATACATACATACATACAAAAGAGTTGTGTCAGGACTTTAGGATATTTACTTATGTCTTCATTTTAAAGGACAGCAACTGGAATTTATTCGTTTCTTCCGAGATTTTTCCAATGACATCCTGTTTGCTCTTTAGCTTCTTTTCTCTGGTCTGTAAAAATCACATTTGTGGATAAAGTCACTATCATTATGTTTATAAGAGCAAAAATTGAGTCGGGTTCTTGAGTTCATCTTTCTGATTTCTTTTATATTTTGTCGGAACCCTTTTCAGTAATTTATTTTCAGAAATATTTATGAGTCTTTACCAGGTGTTAAGCATGACACCAAATATGTATAGTATGAATAAAATATGGTCTCCTGGTGTTTAGGGGAATTTGCAATCTGAAGGGGAAAACTAATGGAAAACTAAATGACTTGTAATACAAAGAGTGCTCAGGAGGCAACAGGGCTAACAGTTTTTAACACCGTGTTTGAGCTCCTCTCTGGGTTGTACATTACATTATTTATCGGTAGTGGTTTGGGAGTTGAAATTTTTTTTTTCTAATTTTGAAACATTTCTGCATCTCCAGTGGTCAGTGAAAACATTTGCTGAATAAAATAACTAAAGTGAAAGTTCAAATTTACACTGTTCCACAAGTTTGTATTTAGATTGGTAAAATTGACGTGGCCCTGTTTGAGGAAACCCAGTAGGAAAGAAAAGGTTACGTCAGCTGTTTCCGCCCGGTTTCGAACCGGGGACCTTTCGCGTGTTAGGCGAACGTGATAACCACTACACTACGGAAACTCCACTGGCTCCTAGGCTTCAGGACGGCCTAGATATGGACGTAGTACCATGAAATTGCAAGCGCTTAAAGCAGTACTAAGGTAGTTTTTGCAGAAACAAAACAAAAAACCCAGAAAAGGAAAAATGACTATACTTCTAATTGTGTGATGCTGAAAGTATTTTGAAAGTTGGAATTTGCGTGCGCTTTTTTTTTCTCCCCCAGAGGCCCCTAGGGACGGACCGCTGCAGAAACCAGGCACTGGCTCCTTGCACTTCCTTTGGGTACACTCTCTTCTGTGGGAAAGAAATGTTTTATTTGGCATTCTCTCCCCGCCACGCAGTGCTGAGAAGCCCGGGGCAAGTGCGGGGCTTCGTTGGAGTCCCCCTTCTTGCAGTGGTTTGCAGCGTCAAATGCCACCTCTGTTACTTAGTAACTTGACCCTTTCAGCCTCTGGTGGAAGGACAGGCCAATAGCTTTTGAATTTTCTCCCCTGCTTCCATAGACCAACCAGAGGTCCGAACTTGCCTACTTGTTTTTAAAATTCTTTACACAGTGTGTAGAATTAAGGGGATAAAAAAATCAGACACCAAGATGAACTTTTTGGCACGCAGTGTACTTAAATTATTCTAATCTTTAACTTCGCATGACCGAGGGAATATCGCTTTTCTTGCAATCAGGCAGACCCGTCCTTGTGCCTAAAAATCAAATATTTTTAGGAAATGAGAATGACCTTCCATATCATACGAGGGTTAACTGGGTGAGATTGTTAAAAATCAATCAGTCAATCAAAAGAAAAAAAAAAGCAAGGCTCTACCATTTTAGTTTTGAGTACATTTTGCTTAGAAACTGCAGGAAAGAAACACAACAAAGTAAGTGCCCATCATATAGAAACAATAATAAAAGTATATAAAACCAAAAAAAAAAGTATATAAAACCCACTTTTTTTTTCTTTCAAGATTTTATTTAAATTCAAGTTAGTTCACATATATTATAGTATTAGTTTCAGGGGCAGAATTTAGTGATTCATGTCTTGCACAGAACACCCAGTGCTCATTACATCATGTGCCCTCCTTAATGCCCATCACCCAATTATCCCATCCCTCCACCCCTCTCCCCTCAAACTGAGCACCTCTCAGTTTGTTTCCTATATTTAAGTGTCTTAAGGTTTGCTTTCCTGTCTTTACCTTATTTCATTTTTCCTTCCCCTCCCCTTTGTTCATCTGTATAAAACCCACGTTAAATCCTAGCATTTTTTTCCTTTTTCTTTTCAGAAGTTGAGGGTTTCAGAAGCTCTTCTTAAATTTTGCTTCTTCTCCGACAACTTTCCCGTTTCTCTCCACCTTTTCCTCCTTTCAAGGGCACATTCCAGAGCTTTCCACAGGCCCCTGGACAGATGCCTATTAGGTAGAATTTAAAGGCTTTGGAAAAGAAAATTGTTTCATGGCCCAGCCAGGTATTAGAGAAAGCCACTTGTAAAGGGTTAGATTTGTATCTTCAGGGAAGAAAGTTGGGTTTTCCTGATACTGGCATCCCTGGATTCCAGGGGGTGGCAAGTGATCCAGCCCCTGTGAGAGGCAATTGGTGGGCAGTACTTTGGAGAGTCAATGGGTCAGACCCTGCCCCCTGCGCGCACTTGCCGGGGCACAGGCCTAGTGGGGCAGGCCGGGGCCTCTGTGACGCGACGTTCCAGGCGGTGGGCCTGTTAACTCTGCCCAGGGTCTGCGCCCCGCACTTTCTGCCCCCCTGGCGCAGCCCACAGGCAGGGCGGCCGGTGTGGCCAGGCGACAGGAGGCAGCGGCAGCGACATGAGCTACTACCAGCTACCAGTGGTGATCGACAACGGCTCGGGAATGATCAAGGCGGGCCTGGCTGGCTCGCGGGAACCCCAATTTGTCTACCCGAATATTATTGGCCGAGCCAAAGGCCAGAACTGGGAGGCCAAGAGCGCGCTGGAACTGTTTGTGGGCAATGAGGCGCAGGAAAGAAGACAATCACTGTCCATCAGGTATGGCCTTCTCCCAGCAGGCAGGACCCACGTGGTGGCAGGGGGAATCCAGATGAGGGGCTCAAATTTGCGAGGATATGGAAGCGGGGGAACAGGAAAGTCTCAGCCCGCTGGTGCAGGCCACAAATCTCCAAGGGGTACTAAACGTCTAAGAGTGAACATTACTTGCTCTTCTTATCTAAACAGATGTATTCAAGTGTATAAAATTATTCATAAAATATAAGTTCATTAAGAATATCACTTCATTTGGGGCACCTGGGTGGCTTCAGCTCAGGTCATGGTCTCAGGGTCCTTGGATCGGGGCCCCATATCGGGCTTCCTGCTCAGTGGGGAGCCTGCCTGCTTGAGATCTCTCTCTCTCTGTCAAATAAATAAATAAAATCTTTAAAAAAAAAAAGAGAGAGAATATCACTTCACTTCATTCAGAGTACCCTCATCATGTGGGTTTCTTCAATTAATTGATTTTAAAACTGCACTATTATGTAAAGATTTCCTGATTTAAAAAAGAAACAAGATTCTTGTGGGGGTGCCTGGGTGGCTCAGACATTAAGCGTCTGCCTTCCATTGGGGTCATGATCCTGGTCCTGGAATCAGCCCTTCATTGGGCTCCCTGATCAGCGGGAAGCCTGCTTCTCCCTCCCCCACTCCCCCTGCTTGTGTTCCCTCTCTGGCTGTGTCTCTCTCTGTCAAATAAATAAAATCTTAAAAAAAAAAAAAAAAGAAAAAAGATTTGTCTTTTAAAGGGGGGAAAATGGAAAACAACAAAAATTGCAGAGGAAGGGAGTAGCTATGCTAACTGTTGCTGGCAGTTACCTTTTCTGACTGGCAGTCATTGCCCTAGAAAAATTAAAAGCTGCCATTGTTAAAAAAAAAAACAACACAAAACACAAAAAACAAAACAAAAAAAACCTGCTGCCGTTTATCTTATTGCTTTTCCTACAGCTACCCAGTGGAGCGTGGTCTGGTTACTTCCTGGGGAGACATGGAAATCATGTGGAAGCATATCTATGATCATAACCTGAAGCTAAAGGCCTGTGATGGCCCAGTCTTGATTACCGAACCAGCACTGAACCCACTGGTGAACCGGCAACAGATCACTGAAGTGTTTTTTGAGCATTTGCAGGTTCCTGCCTTCTATATGTGCATCCAAGGGGTGCTGGCTCTCTTTGCCGCTGGTTTCACAACAGGCTTTGTGCTAAATTCAGGTGCTGGCGTGACCCAGTGTGTGCCCATCTTCGAGGGTTACTGTCTGCCTCATGGCGTCCAGCAGCTAGATCTGGCAGGCCTTGACCTCACCAACTACCTCATGATGCTGTTGAAGGACCATGGCATCATGCTGCTTAGTGCTGCAGACAGAAAGATTGTCGCAGACATTAAGGAAACCTCTTGTTATGTGGTAATGAACTATGAAGAGGAAATGGCCAAGAATCCTGAGTCTGTAGAGAAAGTTTACCACCTGCCTGATGGGAAGATGATCAAGCTCCACGACCAGCTCTTTCATTGTCCAGAGGCCCTCTTCTCTCCACATCTTATGAACCTTGATACCCCTGGCATCGATAGGTTGTGTTTCAGCAGCATAATGAAATGCGATACGGATCTGAGGAATTCGTTTTTCTCTAATATTGTCCTTGCTGGAGGATCAACCTCTTTCCCTGGTTTGGACAAACGGCTAGTTAAAGATATAGCAAATATGGTACCTGCCAATACGCCTGTGCAGGTTACAGCTCCCCCAGAAAGGAAACTGTCAGTGTGGATGGGAGGCTCTATTCTTGGATCCCTGTCTGCCTTCCAGGACATGTGGATCACCGCAGCAGAGTTTAAAGAAGTTGGACCCAACATAGTACATCAAAGATGCTTCTGAATACAGATAAAATGGCTAGAAAAAAAAATGTTTTGAGTATGTGTGACAGAAAACTGTATATTATACGTATCTGGGGGAACAGGAAGTATTTGAATTATTGGACTGTCCATGTCTCTTGCATTTCTATGTTGGGGGAGAATAATGGTGAAGTAAACCATTGAGTAGAGCCAAATTAAATGCTAGAGGAAACTATTCTTGACGTTGGAGATCTTATATTTCCTTTTGAAAAAGAGCAATTTGTAGTACAACATGTGTGCCAAATGAGCGATATAGATTTAAGTTTGTTAAGGTTTATGGAAAGAAGGTTGCTGTGAGGAAAGATTTTATAGCAAATGTATGCCATCATGGATGGGGTGGCATTAGGATGGGTATGTGGTAGAGGAGGAGGAAGAGGGCAGATATCCAGAAAACATAATGGAAAAGAGCCAGGGTCTACGGACGAGAATGAACAAAACATATTCAAAGCACGCTTAACAGACTGGTGGTAGTGAAACGAAAGTCTCACAGGGAGCAGGCTAAGAACAAGTCTTTGTGTTAAATGTACCATAGACAGAGGGGAACAATTAAAGACAAAAAGCAGGAGACACGGGAAATTAAGATGAATGTGGCTGTAGTTTGGAAGGTAAATTGGACTGGGAAGTCCCTGGAGATTTGATCAGTTAATTTATTAGTCTAGATATAAAGTAGTCAAGTTTTATACTCAAGATTATAGGCAATAAGAATTAAAAAGAAGAAATTACAAAAAACTGACAAGTCTTGGTGTCAAATTAGATATGAATGGTAGAAGAAAGGTGTAAAATGACCTGGGTTCCTGATAATGATGGCACTGTTAACATAAGTATTTCATATCTGCTCTATACACTGCACTGAGCTAAGTGCAACGAATGCTCAATTAGGAGTCAGAGCCTTAAGAAGCTAGTAGTCTAGTATTAGAGGAGAAATTTTTACCTTAATTATAATAATACTGGATAGAAGTGATTTAATGTTCTCAGAGAAATATAAAATGTCTGGGGGCTCAAAGGAGGGAAATACCTTGAAGGCTCATGGTAGACTTTCTAGTAGACTTAGGTTTGGGGCTGGGCTTGAAAGACAGCTGGAACTGAAACCCAATGCAATGCCCTTTCCTCAGAATTTAGGGGCAGCATATATGGATTTCGGTCCAGGCCCTACCACCTACCAGCTGCACCACAATTTGAAGATCAATTTCTTCATCCATAAAGTGGAGCTGCTGATCCCTATCTGTCTCACAGGGTCATTGTGGGGTTCAAATGGGGTAATGTCCCTAGAGATACTTTCAAAATACAATAAAAGGTTTTTTTGGTTATAGAATTAGATAACTTATAGGTCCAACTCAGACGCTACTTCCTCCACACAGCCAAAATTCATTCTGTACTCCAGCACATTGTATTACTTGTACTTCTATTGACCACTTAATTTATGCAGCCTTACTTGGTTTGCTTGTCTTTCTCCTGCACTAGCTATGTTCTTTGAAGTTAGGGATTGCAGGATTTCCCTTTTCATCTCTATCTCCCTCCCTGATGCTCTCTATGGTGCACTCCCAGTAAGTATGTAGAGATTTAGAACTAACCAGAAGCATACTCTGGGCAGAGGGAATGTTAGTGCAAAGGCTCCAAGGTGTAAAAACAGTGGGCACATTGTACAAGTAGCAGTAAGTAGACCTGAGTCAAGCATTTGTGAATAGATGCATTTTGTTCCTTGGTACTTCTCTCCCACTTTAGTGATTGTAAGCAAAACTAGTTGGATAAGGTGTAGAAAATGATTATCTGAGGGCAGTCTGAACAGTTGATGCTGCACTCACTAGATTCACAAGCACTGTAGAGAGCATGAACTCACTCTTCACTTTAGAATTCTTAAAGTGCTTTTTTTTTTTTCTAAAAGAAAATAAGGCTAATTATCTGACTTAAACTTCAACATCCCATAGAGATGGGCAAGACAACTCCTATTCCCATTTTACAAATTAAATTGAGATTTAAACAGGTTAGTAGTTTAGACTTCAGTTTAAAGTGATCGCAAAGTGGCTTGCTATGTTAGGCAGGCGAATGATCCTTAAGCATGGTCTCAGGTAGTTAACAACAACCTGGACTATTCTGTACTGACTCCAGCCACTAACATGGGGTCATAGATGATCCTTCTCGGGTAATCTAGGGATAGAGAATAAAATTAGAAATTACGTTTGTATTTTCCCCGCCCTTACAAACTTTGGAAACCAATGCCCCTAACATTTTGCTTTTCTCTGAGATTGAAGTGTCCACAGCGACAACGCCACAGAATTCACACAATGCAACATGAATTCAACAATTAGGATCTGCCAGTTGTATATAAAACAGTATTATACCTGCCATTACAGAAAACCCTTACAACTTATGGTGGATTGTTCTTTTTTAACCTACTCACAATATTAAAGCAAAGTCAACGACTGAAAAGCTTTTATTCGTAATAAAAGGTAGATTCAATCCTGAATGTTAAAATTAAGAACTAAGTAGTTATACTTAATAAAACCCATTTTTTTTTCCTTCACTCACAGTATGGTTTTTCTTTATTTTTTATTTTTTATAAACATATTTTTTTATTCCTTTATTTGTTTATTTACAGCATAACAGTGTTCATTGTTTTGGCATCACACCCAGTGCTCCATGCAGTACGTGCCCTCCCTATTACCCACCACCTGGTTCCTCAACCTCCCACCCCCAATAAAACCCATTCTTTGTTCAAGGAGAAGTTGGAAGAGCGGCATTCTAATGAGGAGCAGGGTAGGAACTCCAAGGCAGTCCAACGAGCCGCGCCAATATTCTGGTTTAGTCAAGGCTGTCGAGAATCTATTTTCTTAAAGATCTCTAACAGGTATGTTTAGAGTTACGAATCACTGTTCTGTTTCCCCGACCCAAAAATTTTTCTGTGAACTCCACTTTTTAAGGTGGTTGAGCGCACCGTGCCCGGTCTGTAGGGGATGGAAAACGGAGACGAGATTTACTGCAACTTTCGACTTCCGAAGTGCGGACGGAAAAAAAAACACAACACTCTTCCTAAGGAACGTGGAGGAGGGGCGCGAGGGTCTGCATGGCGGGAAATAGAACTTGGCGGGGAGAGGGGGAAGTACCGAGGCCCGCTCTCGCGAGAGCCGAGACAGGAGCTCCGGCCAATCGGCGCGGGCCGCGGCCGCTCCCTTTATAGGGAGACGCTGCAGGGAGCAGTTCGGATTGCGGAGGGTGGGCTTGGGAGGGGTGGCGGCCATTTACTGTCTAACCCTAACTGAAACGGGCGTAGGTGCTGCGCTTTTGTTCCCCGCACGCTGTTTTTCTCGCTGACTTTCAGCGGGCGGAAAAGCCTTGGCCTACCGCCGCCTACCATCCAGTTTGGAGCAAACAAAAAATGTCAGCTGCTGGCCTGCTCGCCCCTCCCGGGAGCCTGCGGTGTCTCGCCCGCTTAGCCCCCGCATCCCGCCTAGAGGCCGCGGTCGGCCCGGGGCTTCTCCGGAGGCACCCATTGCCGTCGCGAAGAGTTAGGCTCTGTCAGCCGCGGGACCCTTGGGGGCCAAGGGCGAGGCTCTAGCCGCAGGGAGAGAAACGGAGCGGGTCCCCTCGCGCGGTGCGCTTCCCTGAGCTGTGGGACTTGCACCCGGGACTAGGCTCACACACAACGCCGCCTGCAGAGGGTCTGCTGGAGGCCCGCAGTCGACTTTCCCACGGGAAGGGGTTGTGGGCACTCCTTTTGTGCGCTTCGGTCTCCCTTCCCTGTCAGTGGTGGGCCTGTGGTTCCCCAGACCTGCGGATTGGACCAGGGTGCGTGCAGATTAGTAGAAAGATAGGTGGAAGGGCATTGAGCCAAGCAGCTGGCTAGCCATTCTTCTTCTTTTTTATTTTTTTAATTTTTTTCAGCGTAACAGTATTCATTGTTTTTGCACAACACCCAGTGCTCCATGCAAAACGTGCCCTCCCCATTACCCACCACCTGTTCCCCCAACCTCCCACCCCTGACCCTTCAAAACCCTCAGGTTGTTTTTCAGAGTCCATAGTCTCTTATGGTTCCCCTCCCCTTACAATTTTTTTTTTTTATAAACATATAATGTATTTTTATCCCCAGGGGTACAGGTCTGTGAATCGCCAGGTTTACACACTTCACAGCACTCACGATAGCACATACCCTCCCCAATGTCCATAACCCCACCCCCCTCTCCCTACCCCATCTCCCCCCAGCAAACCCCAGGTTGTTTTGTGAGATTAAGAGTCATTTACGGTTTGTCTAGCTAGCCATTCATATGCAGGATTTTTGTCTTAATGCCCCACTTCTGGTTTTGTTGCCCATTTATATTTCACGTATTTTCTACTCTGCGGATTTTCAAGTTTTTGCCATAACAAAAGTAGATTTCTCAGTGTCCTCAATCGGGTGCGAGATTTTTAAACATTTTAGTAAGCAATTGTTAACTAAAACTAGTGTGTTGTTAAAACATGAAAATTGCGTTCATAAATGGTGGTTGCGTTTTAGTTTTCCTCTGCCTCTGGATGCGAAGTGTTAAGTGGTGACAAACTGAAAGGAAGTTTACAAAGAAATACATTTCCCTGCCCCCACTGGATCTGGTTTTCTTCCAGAAAAAATAAGCTGGTGGCCCACTAGGTTAAAAGAAACAACCTCCAGGCCCTCTTGCCCACTCATCCCCAAAAGCTCATTCCTAATTCCAGGCTTACCTATTGGATTCATCCCAAATTTGTGCCTTCACCTCCTTAAGAGGGCTATTCTGGGCTCAGTTACTGGGAGAGATAATAGCCAGCGGCGTGCTGGCTTACAAAGGGAAATGATCCGGGTGATACCCATCTCAAATCTGACTTGACAATGGGAAGTCAGTCAGGAGGACCACATCAGCAAATTTGTAAATGTGTAGGTGTGTAGTGTGTCAGCCCATTACCCAAAATGGGTCCCTCGGTATTATCCAACACAGTTTTTAACCCTATTAAAGGAAAAATAAGAAAGGGGATATGGGAAAAAAATTGAAATTCACTGTTGCTGGCAATGTTCTCTAAGTAAAATGAAAAAAATTCCCCCAGTCAGCATGGTTTTGTGGAAAGGACACAAGGTGAGTAACCACGTGAAGTTCTAGTTCTGATTTTCTAGATTCTTGAAGTAACTAAGCATCACTAAGTTTCCTTTTACTCAGAAGTTGATCTTTGAAGTCCCTTGAAGTTTGCCTGGGTTCCTTGAACTAAAAATAAGTCTTTTGTTCCTGCTCCCTCTAGTGGTGCTTTTGCTTCTCCACATCCATAAAATTGGTGGTGGTATGAGGCCCGAGGCATGGATGGCCATCTACTGGGAATGTTTTTAGCTCGTTTTTAAAAAAGAAAATGTAATTGAATAAATATAATTAAAAAATAAGTCCACAGCTGTTTTTTTGTTTTGTTTTGTTTTGTTTTTCATATTTGAAGTCCTCCCTCTGGCTAATATCTTGTAAACATTCCAAAGGAAAGTTCTTCTTAGTATTATAAACACTTGACTTACTTATTCTATTTTGGCAAAATGATTCTCTTAAGTTATATAGTTTTGAAGTAAGAAGCAGCCATCAAGTTCATTCAATAAGAAAATTTACATGGAAATCTTTTGTAGATAATAATTATGGCAAATGTGACTTAACTGCTACAGGATTTAAATCCCTCTAGCAGATAAAGAATCTGATGCTTAAATGGGTTCAGATGACTTGCCTGAATTAATTATTTGCAGAGTTGGGACCAGCAACAAGACTTCCCAACTTAAAGTTCAGTCTTCTGTTTACTATGTGGCATCTTATGGCTGCATTGGTTTGGCTGGGAGGAATGACCAGCATTAACTCCACCATCACTTGCTGGTTTAAAATAAAATAGCATCCTTGCCTTCAGCTCAGGTCATGAATCCAGGGTCCTGGGATTGAGCCCCACATGGGGCTCTCTGCTCAGTGGGAATCCTGCTTCTCTTCCTCTCTCTCTGCCTACCTTTCTGCCTACTTGTGATATCTGGCTGTCAAATAAATAAATAAAATCTTTTTAAAAAATAAAATAAAATTGCATCCTTAATGGTTACTTGCCTGTGAGCTTAGTTTCCATCCCCACCCCCACTCTCTCCACAGTGTCTTTGATGTGATTTTGTGCTGGAAAGTCCCTTGTGTGCGTCACTATTTTACAAGTGCAGTTATCCATATCATTTATGGTACTTATGTTCTATAAAGTCATCATAAACACTGAGTTAGTGAATACTGAACCATTTCTCTCAGGGAAAATATAGAATTCAGTTTCTGTGAGCCTCTGGTCACAACATCTTCATTAACTAATTAATACATAATCTTGTTTTATGTGTGTTTCTGTTTAAAGAACTATATTAATATACTCAATATATTGTTGACTTACAATTTTTAATATTATATTATTTAATATATGTTGATTCATTAACACTCAACTCATGTTAACACTATAATCATGCCTGTACAAAGCTTATCTGGCACATGTATTTTCTCTATAGGTCATGCCACAGTCTTCTTGCACTTGGGAACACAGGATAGCACTTCAATACTATGCTTAAGGGTCGTTTTAAGTGGTAAAATCATTAAGAAAAAGCACAAAAATGCAAAAATAGTGCCACTAAATAGAACACAAAAAGGGGAGTTACTTACAGTGTTCTTTTGGAACAAGAATGTATAGTGTCATCTTGTTTGGCCTCAGCGGGGAACCTTCATAATCAGGTGACTCAAATTTTCAGTGCCCTGCACGTGTTTGTGATGACCATGGAAACATTGCAGGTACTGATTTTGGGGTTACAAATTATAGTGAGTAGATGAATTCCAAATAGGAAATCCACAAATATTGAGATCAACTCAAGGACTGTGTGTGACACCTGTGCCTGAGAGAGATTAGAAGTGTCCCCATGGCCACTGAAGTAGATGGGGCTTGTTTCATGCCTTTTATGTTCTTTAAACGAGTGATTTACAAAGGGAGAAGGAGTATGTAAAGTTTGAAAATAACAATACTTGTCCCACTTACTTTCATTGAATGATGTTGAATTTCAAAGAATAAAGGAGGATGTGAGAATTTTATGTTCATGAAGGAAGCTATAGCTTTGAAAATATTGAGAAACCTAGGTTTTGGTCTGTCTTTAGAATGAGAGGCTTCTTTTCTAAGGTCCTGGGT
Organism: Meles meles; assembly: GCF_922984935.1. NCBI lineage: Eukaryota > Metazoa > Chordata > Mammalia > Carnivora > Mustelidae > Meles > Meles meles. The sequence continues at coordinate 68,349,464 of NC_060069.1, forward strand.
GGGCTATTGCTGACTCTGAAAATGACGCAAGTTTTATATTCAGCTTCTCCTGGTTCTGCAGTCAAAAATGTCATGCTAGCCTGGCTCAAGACTTAAGAGACACGTACATGATATACACAATGGAGTATTATGCCTCCATCAGAAAGGATGAATACCCAACT